>NC_083760.1:90716350-90786350 GCF_963514075.1 Conger conger | reverse complement strand
TGTAAAATAATAACTCATATCTGTATTTGTGTCTCATATATCTGATGCAGCCATGCTCTTCAACACCTTCCTAGCCCTCCTGTCTGTGTCAGGTAAAGTGCTCGTTAAAGTTTCATTTTTATTTTTTTAATGAAGTTATAATGTTTCAGTGCTGCGTCCCAGCGTCTTAGGGACAGTGAGTGACAAGGAGCACAAAATAAATAAATAAATATGTATCTATGTAAATATTTTTGTTAAACATGTTTTCATGTTAAACATTGTTCTGTGTTAAATGCAAGTTTATATATATATATATATAGATGCTTTTGCAAAACAAAATGTAATGTTCCGTCATAAAGCAATAATAATAAAGCAACGTGAAGGGAAAGGAAAGAGCGAGAGAGAGACAGAGAGAGAGAATTTTACATTTTTTAATGATGAAGTTCCTCTTCATACCCAGCTTTGAACCTGAGATAGAGTTCAGTACAGTTGTTATGAAGTCATAATCTTCATTTAATCCATGATCTGTAATGAGTTGTGTGGGTGCATGTGTGTATGTGGGTGTGTGTGTGTGTGTGTGGGTGTGGGTGAGTGTGTGTATGTGTGTGTATGTGTGTGTGTGTGTGTGTGTTTGTGTGCGTGTGTATATGTGTGTATGTGTTTGCGTGTGTGTGTGTATGTGTGTGCGTGTGCGTGTGTGTGTGTGTGTGTGTGTGTGTGTGTGTATGTGTGTGTATGTGTGTGTGGGTGTATGTGTGTGTGTGCGTGTGTATATGTGTGTGTGTGTGTGTGTATGTGTTTTTCAGGTGCTCTTGGCCAGGGCGGATGGGGAGTGACTTACACCCCTGAGAGAATCTGTGCCTTAAAGGGGTCTTCAGTAAACATGCGCTGCACTTACTTTCATCCCACATACCAACCTTACAGAGTGGAGAAAGCATTCTGGTTTATTCTCAAGAACCATCCACAGGACCTGTCCCTGGACCCAGAGTACTCTGGTCGTGTGGAGTACTGTGGGGATCAGATCAGTGACTGCACTTTTAGAATAAAACAACTGAGAGAAAGTGATTCACAAACATATCGCTTCAGGTTCCTGACAAACCATGATGGAGAATATTCTGGCCTACCTGGTGTCTCATTGACAGTTACAGGTAACCATTTAATGCGATGAGCTCATAGGATGCTTCTCCCATATCTATGAATGGAAGACTGCGGAAGGGAGAGTTTTTACAGTTTTAATTTGTTTGCAGCTCTACAGGTGAGGGTGAATCCTGGCTCAGTGACAGAGGGACAGAGTGTAACACTGACCTGTAGCACCACCTGCACTCTGACTGGCAGCCCAGCCTTCACCTGGTACAGGGACGGGTCTCCTCTGTCCTTCACCACCCAGACACACCAGCTCACAGCCAGCAGTGAAGATGGAGGCACATACTCCTGTGCTGTAAAAGGATCTGAGCTTCTCCCCTCCCTTGCAGTGGCTCTTACTGTGAACTGTGAGTACAGGAGGCCAGACTCGTGTGTTTCACACTATTGGTGATGTTATCTTTCCAGTAAAAATGTTTTAGACATCACACAGGTTTCAAAGCATTCAGCCTAAATGTACCGTTAAATTCTACAGATTATCATATGCCGCGTGCTAATGTACAGATTCCACTTAAACTGCAACATGTGTTTAGTGATTCTATTTTTTCGCTGAAACATGAATGCTGGAAATAAATGCATAATTTCATTATTTGAAAGCACTATACGTGTGCCAGAGTCCAGTTTAGATTCCACATGAAACTACAAACACTTCTTCCCTCTTCCAGATCATCCTAAAAGAGTCTCAGTATCAGTGAGCCCCTCTGGTGAAATAGTGGAGGGCAGTTCAGTGACTCTGACCTGCATTAACCAGGCCAACCCACCAGTGCAGAGATACTCCTGGTTTAAGAACACTGGATCTGTTAGCTTAGAGATACTAGAACCAAGATGGAGTCAGAAATACACCATTGAAAAAATCAAATCCTCGGATGATGGAAAGTACTACTGTGAGGCATGGAATTCGATTGGCCGAGGCAGATCTCCTGATATACATCTCAATGTGCTATGTGAGTAATTGTGCACTGTCAGTTAATACGGTTTGGATGGGCTGTGTCTTCCATGGAAATACATACTAGTCTGTTTTACTAGCCTGGATATCTTCATTCACATTATTGTCACGTAGCTACACTGAACACTATTTTCATATGTAAGGATTGTTGCACAAAAGTGATATAGGGCTGGGCAATGTCTATAAAAAATGACACTGTCTCTTTTAACATTTTGTTACAATATACATTCACTGAGCACAAACACTTCTTCCCTCTTACAGATCATCCTAAAAGAGTCTCAGTATCAGTGAGCCCCTCTGGTGAAATAGTGGAGGGCAGTTCAGTGACTCTGACCTGCATTAACCAGGCCAACCCACCAGTGTATGGATACAACTGGTTTAAGAACACTGGATCTTTTAGCTTAGAGACACAAGAACCAAGATGGAGTCAGAAATACACCATTGAAAAAATAAAATCCTCGGATGATGGAAAGTACTACTGTGAGGCATGGAATTCGATTGGCCGAGGCAGATCTCCTGATATACATCTCAATGTGCTGTGTGAGTAATTGTGCACTGTCAGTTACAACGGTTTGGATGGGCAGTGTCTTCCGTGGAAATACATACTAGTCTGTTTTACTAGCCTGGATACCTTCATTCACATTATTGTCACGTAGCTACACCGAACACTATTTTCATATGTAAGGATCGTTGAACAAAAGTGATATAGAGCTGGGCAATGTCTATAAAAAATTATACCGTCTCTTTTAACATTTTGTTACAATATACATTCACTGAGCACAAACACTTCTTCCCTCTTCCAGATCCTCCTAAAGGAGTCTCAGTATCAGTGAGCCCCTCTGGTGAAATAGTGGAGGGCAGTTCAGTGACTCTGACCTGCATTAACCAGGCCAACCCACCAGTGCAGAGATACTCCTGGTTTCAGGAGAACAGAGCTGTACCCTCAGAGACAGGAGGACCAGAGGCCAGCTACACCATTAAACACATCACACAGCAGGATGCTGGAGAGTACTACTGTGAGGCAGGGAATGGGCTTGGGACAAACAGATCTCCTCCTAAACATCTAGATGTGCAGTGTGAGTATATCAGCTTCAGACACATGGAGCTGAGAGAAGTCAGTATCTCCTGAGTGTCTGTGGGAAATGTCACAACAGTAAGACACTGAGTCAACCAGGCAAGCTGGCCAGTTGAGGAGAAATCCAGTAGAAATATTACATAAGCATGCATTGATAAATAAGACAGATCATGCTGACATGTCTTAAGCCATACATGTGTAGTCTGAGTTTGCACAGGGCACTCAAAGGTCTCAGATATAATTGTCGAAGTTGTTGAAAATGTAATTTCCTGCTCAATTTTTAAGCTGGATTTTATGTATTTTCTGTTGATTTCAGATCCTCCTAAGCACACCTCAGTGTCAGTGAGCCCCTCTGGTGAAATAGAGGAGGGCAGTTCAGTGACTCTGACCTGCAGCAGCGATGCCAACCCACCAGTGCAGAGATACACCTGGTTTAAGGAGACTGGAGCTGGAGTCCTGCAGGCCAGATCAGGACTGAGTCTCACCATTTCTAAATTCAGCTCCTGGAGCAGTGGACAGTACTACTGTGAGGCAAACAACACCCACGGAGCTCAGAACTCCACTGCTCTCCTGCTCACAGCGCAAGGTAAGGCCAGAATTCTGTTTCAATGTTTCTATTGATCTCCAGCAGTTACCTTGTAGGTTGTGAATTTCCCGGCGATGTGTCTGAATGGCAGGATTAATCCCATAAACTCTGATATTAGAAATCAGTAAGATAAAAGGATGAATGACGAAAAGGAAAATGATCAGATATCAGATTAACTTTAAAAATGCAGTTAAATGTAAAAGTATTGTGACTATGTACCATGAGGGCTGTGATTCCTACACGGAGCACACAACATGGATGTAAATGTCAAATTAAAGTCTGCTATTTGCGAGGTTCGATCCCCGGCGTAACCACAATAAGATCCGCACAGCCGTTGGGCCCTTGAGCAAGGCCCTTAACCCTGCATTACTCCAGGGGAGGATCGAGACTGCTTGGTCTAATCAAATGTATGTCGCTCTGGATAAGAGTGTCACCCAAATGGCATTAATGTAATGTAACGTAATGCCTTTTATCCCTTGTGTAGTCTTAACATTCTGTATAACATTCTGTATACTCTTGTCCTTAGGGTAAAAAATTTTGAGCTCCAAATCTATTTTGCATGAAGAAACAGCCTGTCACTCATCACACACTTTCATCAAATTTCAAGTTGAAAAAAGGGGTTTTCTCTGCTGTTTAACATCTGCTGTTTATACATGCTTATACCTGGAGTTAAAATAACACTTTTTATGAACAAATGTTATGTCTAGTACAGACCTTCTGCCTGGCACAGAACACACACGGAGCTGCCAATGCAGTCAATATTAAAGGTGAGTAAGCGATGTACAGTAATGTTGTCTGTTATTTTTAACAAGGGTGATTCTATCTGTTTGGGTGTCTGCTATGAACGACCTGCATATCTGATCTTAGTATGGTAGTCATAGCAGAGGTGGAAAATCTTGGTTCCAAAACTGAAAGTCCTTCTAGTATTTTGTTGCAAAAAAAGCCCCATAAACTTGGATTTCCTCATCTCAGCTGTCCTTCTGAGATACTTTAGGAATGTGGATGAAGGTCCATTCTGTCTGGGGTCGAGCCCCTGGAAGATTATAGGCCACTTTCTACTGCTGGACCAGCCAAGTAAACCCAGCTGCTGTATGGGACATTAAAGCATCCATTAGTAACTTAACTTTAAAACCTAAAGTTTTACCCGTTTTACCAAACTGATGCCAGTGGTCTCTGGTTACTTGGTGGCCCCTTACCAATGCGAACACATCTCAGTAACACTGCACATTTGTTTGTATTTCATGTATGCATTCCATACAAACTGCAGGCTGTTTGCCTCTTTTTGGTTCACACATCTGTGTCCTCCCAAGAGACCAACAGTACACCTCCACCATTTTGATTATAGTTGATATTTTTGGGGGAATTTGAGTGTGCATGCCCATATCTGGTTCTCGTGCTGGTCGACAGCCCTAACTTAGATTTAATAATATTATCATCATGCCTAGCATCGTACTTCTAGCCTTGTTGTTTACTATTTTGAATTGAAGTCCCTGCTGTATTCCTACACATACATGTAAATGCTATGTCTGTTTACTTCCAGCAGGGGATTGGACAGAACTTGTGTGTGCAGTTGTTGGAAGCATAGTGACTCTTGCACTCATAGCTGTTATTATGTGGATGAGGTAAGTGTTCACAATGCGGAAAACATCTGGAAATCAATCATCACTCAGAACAGGTGTAATTCAAAGTTTGCATTGTTACAGCGAGACGCCATCTTTAATATCAGTCACTTCTCTCCCCCACCCTTTATAATCCACAATCTGTTAAAATTCTAATTATAATTACATTCCTGATACACTGGTTCTTCGAGTGATTCTGTGATGTACGACTCATTTCGGAGGGACATTAGTAAGGGGTTGTGTGGCCACTCAGATGTAGGGGCCATGGTTAGTTGGCCAGGTCAAAAGAGCCAGTTTGGACCAGGATACTTTGATTAACAGCTGTACCTTTGGAAAAGTGCCATGGAAACATTACTGACACTGAATCAGGACCTCATTTCAACTTCCCAGCTGAAGAGCAGCACTTTCGCAGTGCCGGTCACTGCACTGCGCACTGGATTTAATCAGGTTCAGATAGAAGAGTGCCCTCAACTGGCCCACCAACACACCTTCAAGCAGCAGCCATTTTCTCTCAAAGAATCACATACTGTGCCATGAATAAGTATTTGCCCCCTTCCTGTTTTCCTCTGTTATTCAATATTTGTCACACTGAATGGTACACACACACACACACACACTCTCCTATAACACCATTACTGCACACACAATACATAATCCTGCTACAAACACACTCCTATAACACTGTTACACACAGTATATAACCATGGTACACACACACTCCTATAACACTGTTACACACAGTATATATCCCTGCTACAGACACGCTCCTATAACACTGTTACACACAGTGTATAATCCTGCTACACACACACTCCTATAACACTGTTACTGACTTATAGTATAACCCTGCAACACACACACTCCTATAACACCCTTACACACAGTATAACCCTGCTACACACACTGATATCACACCCTTTCACACAGTATAACCCTGCTACACACACACACACACACACACTCCTATAACACCCTTACACACAGTATAACCCTGCTACACACACACACACACACACACACACACACAAACTCATAACTTGTGTACATGCACATGAGTTCTCTGTCATTGTACGGGAAGATGTTCTGTGTAAGCGCATCTGCGAAATGAATGCAATGTGCTGACTATGATGTAGGCACTGTGTAGTTTAGGCTGTGGCACGGTTCACATGTAATGAGTCATGTGTTCCTCCCTCTGTTGCTCACATACTGAGACCATTTTTGCAGTTTCTGTCTGGGATTAACATGATGCATCATTATATGTGTTCTCTTTATATATGCAAATATCCTTTTATTATATGTACTGATGTATTATTGTTTATGTTAACATCTTTTAACACACTTTTTTGTCTTCATTTGATATTGCTTTGTTTTATTGACTCAGTTGTTACATGTTCTGATTTGACCAATTTAAGATTATCTTTTTGTTTTAAATATGTTGCTTGATTGTGCATATTGATGTATTATGGTTTGTTTAAGCATTCTAAAGAACTGTTAACCTCTGGTCTCTATGAATAAAGTTAATAATTATTTCAGAACATCATAAAGCCTTCATGTTTTGCCTGCAAAAAAAAAGCAAAAAAAAAAACCTTTCAATTCACATGTAGTTCAGCTCCATGTCATGTGAAATAATAAAAATAAAAGAGACAGTACATAATACACCCAGCTGAAACAAACAGCTCAAGATAGATTCTGAAGCAGCTGGTAGCTGGTTGCTCCCACCTTGACATGGTTTGTGCAGCTTAAGCTGTGTTTTGAAAAAAACCGACAAGTGTTCAGACAAGCTACGCACCCTATCAGTGGGACGCTATGCTTAGAGGCGGGGGCTTGCTAGCTTGGAGGGCAGTAATTTGTGAATACTTTCTAATGGGAATGAAAGTATCAAAAAGCACACCAAATAAATCCACACAAACTGTATGAAGAAAATGTGCATTTAAACGAGCCGTTTGGAATTCCACGTAGCGACATCACAACGATACGCTTGTTTGCTTCAGCACGGGCCATCTTGTAACCGGAACAAATCAAATAACAGACTTCAGTTTTCAGACTTATTCATTTTTTATTTATTTATTTATTCATTTAATCAATAAATAAACAAACAAACAACAAAGCAAAAGTGACCAAACTTAACTATCCAAATACTGCTTACCTAGTGTCACGTTTCAGGTCTGTCTTGCCTTGTTTTATGTTTAATCATTTTGTCTCAGTCACGTATTGTCTTTTCATGTATTATGTTAGTCTAGGTCCGTCATGTTGTTTAGTTTATTCCTTGTTACGATTATTGTCTTGTCATGTCTAGTTATGTTTTCGTTACGATTATTTTACCTTGTTATATTGAGTGGTTATCGTCTTAGTTCGTTTAGTGTTATGTTTTGATTTATGTTTATTGCATTCCGGCTTTCTCTCTCTCTTTCTGTCACTCACACCCTACTTGTTTCGTTTGTCTATTTACTAAAATCTACTAATGCTAGATCAGGATTGGGTAATAATCATGTGTTCATGTTACCTTACGTTTCTCGTGCATGTCATTTACTAATTTACTAATGCTAGGGCAGGATAGGTTTATTTGTAACGATTACTAATTACCTTGTTAAACTTGTCATCCATCGCACCTGTTTTCCATTCCCTTGCTGCTCTCTAACTAATTGTCTACACCTGTCTACACCTGCATTTATAGCCCAGTCGCACTTCTGTTCTTTGCGAAATTGTCTGCCTCTTGTCCGTCAAAGCAACTCTTGAGCATTAGACCCCATTGATTTCACGTTAAGAGCCAAGCCTGTTTTCGACCACTGTTATTGATTTCTGTTTCGTTGACCATCGCTTGTTTTTGACCACGTCCTCGCCTACTGCCTTTGTACTTTTGCCTTGCTGTTTGGTTTATGGTTTTGACTTCCACATCGTCCTCGACTACGACCCTGCCTGCCGCCCGCCTGTACTTCTGCCCCGCTGACAGCTCTCCTGCTACCGGACCTCCCTGCACGTCTACCGACTACGAGTTTGCCTCTTCCCTCGGCACCGTGTTTTCTGATTATTTATTGTTTTATTGGCTGGATCCACGTGTATGGACTTTGCTTGTTTTGACTACGCTCCTGGGATTCGTCCCGAATAAAGCCCTGACAGGACTTTATTTTACTACTGTTTCTGAGTCGTGCATTTTGGGTCCAACCCCCACGCACCCGTCTCACCGAGGAAACTAAAAATACCTAAACACTCTGTAAATCACAAAGACAACAATTAAGGTTCACAGGGAGGTAGGGAGGGATGGGGAGAGGTGCTGCTTGAAGAGGTGCGTCTTCAGTTTGCGCTTGAAGGTGGGGAGAGATTCTATAGTTCTGACCTCAACGGGGAGTTCGTTCCACCACCGTGGAGCCAGAACAGACAGTAGTCGTGAGCGTGAGGTGGAGGTTCGGAGAGGGGGAGGTTCATTGCTGCTAACCAGCCAATCAGAACAGTGGTGCGTTAAGGTCAATGAACCTTAAAGACAGTCACAAAAACAGCCTGTTTTTGGTAAAGCTCATGAGAGGTGCTTGAGAATGGACATTTAAAACTGCTTAGAGAAAACCACCAAACACCACCATATCAGGACCTGAAATATAACACTGGAAAATACACAAAATGGGACCTTTAAAATATTTTATTGAACTGTAATGCTCATGTGGCTATATTCTGCATTGATTTTCATTCTTGGGTACCAATACGGAATAATGATATTGCTTTATTTATATATACACAGAGAGCACTTTATTTGGTTAAACCTGTAAACCAGTGCATTAGTACAAATATCTAATCATGTACAAGGAGCAACTTCATGCATAAAAGCGTGCATGTGTAGCATGGTGAGCTCAGCTAGTGTCGCTAGTAAGCATGGTGAAGTGCAGTGAAAGCGAAGGCTGGTGGCAGGTTACGGCGACAACACTCCCCGATGACGTAACCCTCAAATTCAAAAGAACGTTGTTGCCCTTGGCTAGAGGCAAGTTCGTCTTTAGCTGACTGGTAACGCGTTCGTTCAACAAATAATTTGGACAAGTGAGAAGGCGGGGGTTCAAATCCCACCTCGGACGCAGGCAAATTCTTCACCTGTTACACATGGTAAAGAGCTTCAGTTGTTGTTCATACCAAACCTCAGAATGGGGAAGAAATGTGATTCAGTGACTCTGACCGTGGAATGATTCTTGGTGCCTGTCGAGGTGATTAGAGCATCTAAGAAACTGCTGATCTCCTGGGATTTTAACACACAACAGTCGAGAGTTTACAGAATGTGCTGCGAAAAAAACCAAAAACATCCAATGAGCAGCAGCCCTGTGAGCTGAAACACCTTGTTAATGAGAGAGGCCATGGAGAATGGCCAGACAGGTTCAAGCCGACTGGAAGGTGACAGTAACGCAAATAACCACACATTACAACAGTGGTATGCAGAAGAGCATCTCTGAACACACAATGCGTCAAACCTCTAAGTGGACAGGCTACAGCAGCAGAAGACCACTATGTCTGAAGAATAAGCCTAATGAATAACTAATAAAGTGCTCACTGAGTGTTCGTTGTATTACATGTATTTTGGAAAATGCAACACTATGAATACTAGTTCATAATTAATTTTTTTAATTGTAGGGCCTTCATCTTTTGAACTCGATCATATCTTTCATTCATGTACTTTATTTCTGTGATGTGAAAGATGTAATAATCTGTCAAATAAATCATATACACTAAAAGCTGTCATCCTTCTGAAATGTGGGAAACTATTTATGTGAAGGAAGAGCCATGCAGCAGCCAAAACTAAACTAAAGTCTGAAACATTGACATGAACATCAGCCACAGGATGTTCACCGGAACGGATCTAAAAATAAAGACAAGCAGAGAGAAGTTTGTGCCTTAACTTCATCTGCGGTCAAGTGCTGTACCTCTGACATGAAGCCATTCCACCCACAGCCACACAGAGCCCAGCAGAGTCCCTCACTGCACCCCACTCACTGGCCACAAGAGCACTATCACCTAATATAAAACATGCACCCATCAGCTCTCACTCAGACACAGAGCAAATTACTCAACTCATTTTCTTGAGCCCAGTTCAAAAACATGCCCACATTTTATGAACAGCGTCAGTGCGGCAGTGCTGTTCTCTCATTCAGTCCCACTGCTCTGTCAGTCAGGCTGTCACACTCACGAGCACTTCCTGTCCACCTGGCAGGCCACCCCCTCTGCCATCCACATCTTCTGCTCCTCGTGCTCCTGGCTGCCATTGGCTGCTGCAGTCGCTGTGGCTGTATCACAGAGGAGCCTCGCAGGAGAAAAGTGGGCAGAGGAGGTCTGAATGCTGCCCAATGAAGAACAACAATATAGAGCCAGTTGTATTTTGTTTCAGCGCCTGTTTTCATTTCCCCTCCTTGAACTCTGGGATTGAGAAAAGTGCCACATCAAAGGTAGGAAATACTGACAATACACATATAATACACCTGTGTACTGCAAGTGTGACTTCACTTTGTGGATTCTTTCCAAAACTGTCAACTGTCAAATTTTCGAAACATCTAAAAAATAGCGACCCCAACTCTTAACATTACAAAGCCCTGCATCATTTTTATGATGAAGTTCCTCTTCATACCCTGTTTTGAACTGAGACAGAGTTCAGTACTGTTGTTATAAAGATATCATCTTCATTTATGTTCATTTAATCCATGATCTGTAATGAGTGTGTGTGTGTGTGTGTGTGTGTGTTTGTGTATTTTTCAGGTGTTCTTGGCCAGTACAGATGGAGAGTGACTTACACCCCTGAGAGAATCTGTACCTTAAAGGAGTCTTCAGTAGACATGTGCTGCACTTACTAATGTCCCACATTTTATGACAGAAATTCAATAAAATATTATTACAGAGTGCAGAAAGCATTCTGGTTTATTCGCCAGCGCCTTCCTCAGGAGCCTGAAGACCTGTTCCTGGACCCAGAGTACTCTGGTCGTGTGGAGTACCTTCGGAATCACCGTCGGTGTGTGAGTGTGTGTATGAATGGGTGAATGGAGAAGCATCAATTGTACAGCGCTTTGGATAAAGGCGCTATATAAATGCCTGCCATTTACCATTTAACTTAAAAGCATGCATGGTCAAGAGGTTCCTTTCTCACCACGTACTCCACTCAGCTCCTTGTCCAAGCAATGGTCCTCTCCCGCCTGGACTACTGCAATTCTCTGCTGGCTGGCCTTCCAGCATCTGCCATCAGACCCTTACAACTGATCCAGAATGCTGCAGCCCGTCTGGTATTCAATGTTCCCAGACATTCACATGTCACCCCCCTGCTTAGTAACTTCTACTGGCTGCCTGTTATGGCTCGCATCAAATTTCAAACTTTGGTGCTCGCGTACCAGGCAGTAAAGGGATCAGCCCCTGAATATATTCAATCACTTATCAAGACCTATACACCAGCTAGACCCCTCCGTTCTGCCACTTCGTGCCGTCTGGCGCCCCCCCCTCGCTACACCTGCACTTCTCGCCTAGGACTGCTGTCTGTCCTGGCCCCACGGTGGTGGAGTGACCTCCCGGTGGAGTCGCCGACCTCTTTCAAGTGCAGACTGAAGACACATTTCTTCAGGCTACACCATTCCCTCCCTAACTCACCACCATGATTAGTCTTATATATGCCATAGACTGTAATGGCACTTATACAGTTGTATAGATATTGTTGATTTTTGTATTAGCTCAGGGTATTGTTGTACCCGGGGTATTCTAGCTGCCAACTGTGGTATGTTAGTTTGTAAGTTGATGTATTCTTCAAGGATTCCGATTTGTATGGTTAACTAGGACTTGGAACTGTGCTCTCCTCTCAGGTCCTCTTCGCTCTTGACCCTGTTTTTATCTGCACTTCGTTGTACGTCGCTCTGGAAAAGAGCGTCTGCTGAATGCCTTGTAATGGAATGTAAATATAATGAGGTTCAGTTGTTGTTCATACCAAACCTCAGAATGGGGAAGAAATGTGATCTCAGTGACTCTGACCGTGGAATGATTCTTGGTGCCTGCCGAGGTGGTTAGAGTATCTCAGAAACTGCTGATCTCCTGGGATTTTAACACACAACAGTCATGAGAGTTTACAGAATGTGAATTAATAATAAAGTGCTCACTGAGTGTTCATTGTATTCCATGTATTTTGGAAAATGCAACACTATGAATAAATATTATAATTCCTTTTTTTAATTGTAGGGCCTTCATGTTTTGAACTGTGTCACATCTTTAATTCAGGCAGAGAGAAGTTACCTTCCTCTGTGGTCTGTGGTCAGATGCTTCACGTCTGACATGAAGGGCGACATGGCTCAGGCAGTAAGAGCAGTCGTCTGGCAGTCGGAGGGTTGCCGGTATGATCCCCCGCCCGGGCTGTGTCGAAGTGTCCCTGATCAAGACACCTAACCCCTAAATGCTCCTGACGAGCTGGTCGGTGCCTTGCATGGCAGCCAATCGCCGTTGGTGTATGGTGTATGTATGAATGGGTGAATGAGAAGCATCAATTGTACAGCGTTTTGGATAAAGGCGCCATATAAATGCCAACCATTTACCATTTACCATGAAGCCATTCCATCCACAGGCACACAGAGCCCAGCAGAGTCCCTCACTGCACCCCACTCACTGGGCACAAGAGCACTATCACCTAATATAAAACATGCACCCTGCTCTCACTCAGACACAGAGCCCAGCAGAGCCCCTCACTGGGCACAAGAGTACGGTGGCCCAGAAGGACAGTTGTCGCACTCAGAACTGTTTACACGATGTGATCAGCAGCTCTTATTAACATCCATCCATCCATCATCATCATCATCATCATAACCTGCTTATCCTGAACAGGGTCACGGTGGGGCTGGAGCCTATCCCAGCACACATTGGGCAAAAGGAAGGAATACACCCTGGACTCATACCCACATGCAATTTAGACTCTCCAATCAGCCTAGTCTGGATGTCTTTGGACTGTGGGAGGAAACCGGAGTACCCGGAGGAAACCCATGCAAACACGGGAAGAACATGCAAACTCCACACAGAGAGGCCCCGGCCAACCGGGATTCAAACCCAGGACCTCCTTGCTGTGAGGCGGCAAGGCTACCCACTGCACCATCTGTGCCACCCTCACTTATTACCAGTGCCAGAATTTACTTTGGTCCAATTCAAAAGGTCCCTTAAAAATCATTACATTTTGCAAGGCATAATCGCAAGAAAAAACAACAGGGTCAACCAACACTTCAAGAAGTGTTCAAGAAATCAATAGAGGTGAGAGTTGGGAGATTGTAAACATTTATTGTTTTTCATTTTTTCCTTTTTCTCATTTCCGTATTTACTTATTCTTGGGAAATAACTAGAATATACGTATACTAATGCATTTGCACATATATAGACATAGCATATGTGTGGACGCAATATGTACATGTATAGTGTATACGTGTATAAGTAGTTAGGTGTGTGTACATTACATTACATTATTGGCATTTGGCAGATGCTCTTATCCAGAGCAACGTACAACAAAGGCTAGCACCAATGTTTTGAATATGATGCGAGCTATGACAGGCAGCCAGTGGAGGGAAGTAAGCAGGGGGGATGACGTGTGAGTATTTGGGAAGGTTGAAGACCAGACGAGCTGCTGAATCTGGATAAGTTGGAGGGGTCTGATGGCGGACGCTGGGAGGCCAGCCAAGAGGGAATTGCAGTAGTCCAGGCGGGACAGAACCATCGCTTGGACCAGGAGCTGGGTCGAGTAGGGGGTGAGAAAGGGACGGATTCTCCGTATGTTGTATAGGAAGAACCTGCATGACCGGGTCACCGCCGCAATGTTCTCGGAAAGGGACAGTCTGCTGTCCATCACCACGCCGAGGTTCCTTGCACTGGGTGATGGCGTGAGTGTGGTATCCCCGAGGGAAATGGAGAGATCCAGGTGGGGAGAGGTATTAGCAGGGATGAATGTCATTTTAGTCTTGCCTGGGTTGAGCTTTAGATATTGGTTATCCATCCAGCTCTGGATGTCACTCAGGCAAGCAGAGATACGGGCAGAAACCTGTGTATCAGATGGTGGGAACGAGATGAAGAGTTGGGTATCATCCGCATAGCAGTGGTATAGCCCATGTGCAGTGATCACAGGGCCAAGGGAACGAGTGTAAAGAAAAAAAAGAAGCGGGCCTAGGACTGAGCCCTGGGGAACTCCTGTGGCAAGGGGCTGAGGTGTCGATACCGTACCAGCCCAGGCAACCTGGAAGGAGCGACCAAAGAGGTAGGACTCAATCCAGTCGAGGGCTGTGCCACAGATGCCCGATACTGACAGGGCGGACAGGAGGATGGAGTGATCCACAGTGTTGAAGGCAGCAGACAGATCTAGAAGAATGAGGACAGAGGAGAGGGAGGCTACTCGTGACTCACTGACGGAGAGGAGCGCGGTCTCTGTCGAGTGGCCCGATCTGAAGCCAGACTGATGGGGGTCTAGCAGGTTGTTGTTAGAAAAGAAAGAAGAAAGTTGAGTAGAAGCAGCTCGTTCTATGGTTTTAGAAAGAAAAGGAAGAGATACCGGGCGGTGTGCAGCTTTCTGTTTGTGGAGCTGTGGTGGCAGTAAGGCTCCTAACCACTGCTTCCTGTTGTACCTACCTTGTTAGGGGCTGTAGAAAATAGAAAAGTAGCTGTGCACCGCAAGTTTCATTACATTATTGGCATTTGGCGCTTAAAAATAAACAATGCATGCTGTTTCAGACACAAAGCAAATCACTGAAGGTGTTTTCTTCTGTGCATTCAGTTTATAAAAAAGTAGAAGTACAGAAGGGCTGCGGCAGCCAGAAGCTGAGCTCATTCTATATTTATATTTACTGGAACTACTTTCTTCTCATCTTCAGATTCCACCTGAAACTACAAACTCTTCTTCCCTCTTCCAGATCCTCCTAAAAGAGTCTCAGTATCAGTGAGCCCCTCTGGTGAAATAGTGGAGGGCAGTTCAGTGACTCTGACCTGCAGCAGCAATGCCAACCCACCAGTGCAGAGATACTCCTGGTTTAAGAACACTGGATCTGTTAACTTAGAGACACTAGAACTAAGATGGCCTCAGAAATACACCATTGAAAAAATCAAATCCTCGGATGATGGAGAGTACTACTGTGTGGCATGGAATTCGTTTGACAAAGGCAGATCTCCTGATATACATCTCAATGTGCTGTGTGAGTAATTCTGCACTGTCATTTACAACGGTTTGGATGGGCAGCGTCTTCCGTGGAAATACATACTAGTCTGTTTTACTAACCCAGATACCTTCATTCCCATTATAGTCACATAGCTGCACTGAACACTATTTTCATCTGTAAGGATTGTTGCACAAAAGGGCTGGGCAATGTCTATAAAAAATTATACTGTCTCTTTTAACATTTTGTTACAATATACATTCACTGAGCACAAACACTTCTTCCCTCTTCCAGATCCTCCTAAAAGAGTCTCAGTATCAGTGAAATAGAGGAGGGCAGTTCAGTGACTCTGACCTGCAGCAGCGATGCCAACCCACCAGTGCAGAGATACTCCTGGTTTCAGGAGAACAGAGCTGTACCCTCAGAGACAGGAGGACCAGAGGCCAGCTACACCATTAATCACATCACACAGCAGGATGCTGGAGAGTACTACTGTGAGGCAGGGAATGGGCTTGGGACAAACAGATCTCCTCCTAAACATCTGGATGTGCAGTGTGAGTATATCAGCTTCAGACACATGGAGCAGAGAGAAGTCAGTATCTCCTGAGTGTCTGTGGGAAACTTCACAACAGTAAGACACTGAGTCAATCAGTCAAGCTGGCCAGAGGAGGAGAAATCCAGTAGAAATATTACATGAACATGCAATGATGAACAAGCCAGATCATCCTGACATGTCTTAAGCCATACATGTGTAGTATGAGTTCGCACAGGGCACTCAAAGGTCACAGATATAACTGCAAAAGTTGTTGAAAATGTAATTTCCTGCACAATTTGTAAGGTGGTCATAGCTGGATTTTATGTATTTTCTGTTGATTTCAGATCCTCCTAAGAGCACCTCAGTATCAGTGAGCTCCTCTGGTGAAATAGAAGAGGGCAGTTCAGTGACTCTGACCTGCAGCAGCGATGCCAACCCACCAGTGCAGAGATACACCTGGTTTAAGGAGTCTGGAGCTGGAGCAGGATCAGGACAGAGTCTCAACTTTTCTAACTTTAGCTCCTGGAACAGTGGGCAGTACTACTGTGAGGCAAAGAACACTCACGGAGCCCAGAACTCTACTGCGGTGACTTTGAAGGCACTGGTCATCACAGAGCAAGGTATGGCCAGAACACATCTAAGTTAGGCTGCAGACTACATGACAAAAGTGATTTAGGCTACAATACCTAGCCCATTGTTTCTTCGCACATGAAATTAACCACTCAAAATGCATTCACTGAAATTGGCCAAGTGACGAAGATGTTGAAGATTCGTGGGATTAATTATTGTGACTAATATAAAATTGAACAACTAATTTTCATCCCAAATACAGTGGTGTCATTTTCCAGTTTATTCCACTTCCCTTGCTGCTGCCGTCTGCACATACACCTTTGCTGGTCTCTCTCAAAGATGTTCCAAATAAAACAATTTGCAACACATCAATAGACTCAAAATAATTGCTTCATTCAACAAACGTAGGTGAACATTAAATGCGCAGAGCAAGTTCAGTCAGGAAACTCTTACAGCAACAGCCAACCTTCGGTCGGCCTTAGCAAGCACATGTCCTCAAACTCAACCAATCACATACAGACATCACTACATATCCTCAAACTCACCCAATCACATACAGGCATCACTACATGTCCTCAAACTCAACCAATCCCCTTGACCAATTACAAGTATGCGCAAATTCTAGTAAACGTGCAGTACATTCTAGTAAACGTACTGCAGGCATAGATGGGTTTGTTCCCACTTTTCGGAACTTTCACCTTACAGACCACGGAGTGCTGTGTTGTGAAATGACCACGGATACATCATGACTGACACTGGTGCATCTCTCTGACTTTGTGTAGGAGGTCGGTCCTTGACTGTGGTTGCAGCAGTGGGAGCTGTGGCAGCGGCGGCCATTTTGGCTCTTGTGTTTCTTGGTGTCGTCTGTGTGAGGTACGTGGCTGAAAATCTGTGCCAGTTCACAGTCACTCATTAGTGAATGATGTCGGATTAGACCTGCAGTGTAAAAACTAGTGTACATTTCTATAGAATGATGTTGTCGTGTGCTAAATATTGATGCCATACCCCCCTCTTATGCCTGGGTTGTGCCTAGACCACTGCATCATTAGTTATTTTGGACTTTTGCATTGTAAACTTATGAATGATGGAGTTTGATTTTATTCATACATTTTTGTTTTTTCTTTCTATAAGCAGGAGGAAACGATCAATAAATGAGGAGGTGAGTCAATCAAAATAAAATATATTACATAGATTTATGTGTCCTTGTGTATCCAGAATACACTCAGTGACCACTTTCTTAGGTGCACCTTTCTAGTATTGATTTTTGATTTTCTGGTTTGTGGTCTCTGCCTGGTTTTTGGACTGTTTTGTATGTTTGTATTTGTGCCTTTGCTTGTTTGGATTTCCCCTGGTTTTCTAACTCTGCCTTGTGTTTTTGATTCCTCTTCTGATTACCCCGTATGTACCTGTCTGCCTCCATTACAACAATTGCCTGTCCCTGGATTACGTTTTGGATCTGCCCCTTGGTTATTAAACGCCTGCCATTTTTCACATTATCCCTGAGTCTGCTCATGATTATTCTGTCCCGAGTGCCTATAGACTACTGGCTAAGGTGCTTGTAGTCTAGTGGCTAAGGTGCCTATAAACTTGATGGCTGATGACTAGGACCTGGAAGGTTGGTGGTTCAAGCCCTGGTGTAGCCACAGTAAGATGGAAAATGTGTCCGCTTAATAACTGCAATGTGAAAATGAACAGGAACATTTTCCGCTGAACATTCCCATCCTTTCCCTGCCTGTTCTTCACCCTGCAGGGGAATAACAGCCCTGTGGATGACAGCACTGCAGGGATGCCAGTGAGCCACACTGAACCCCAGGGTACAGACAGAGGGGAAGGTTCCCTCTACTCCACTGTTCAACCTGCCAACACCCACACCCAGCAAGACCTTCTATACTCCACTGTTCAACCTGCCAACACCCACACCCAGCAAGACCTTCTGTACTCCACTGTTCAACCTGCCAACACCTGCACCCAGCTAGACCTTCTGTACTCCACTGTTCAACCTGCCAACACCTGCACACAGCAAGACCTTCTGTACTCCACTGTTCAACCTGCCAACACCCATACCCAGCAAGACCTTCTGTACTCCACTGTTCAAAAGCCTCTCCTCGAGTGTGAGGATGATGTTCAGTACGCCAGCATCCAGTTCCTGCCCTCCCGTGCTGCCCCCAGGTGAGCATACCCCCTCATTACACTCCCTGTGCTGACTGTGGCTGTGCCAGCTCTTCTGTTTAGCCCAGTCTACATCAAACAGCCGACTTGAGATGGGGCGAAACCAGACAGGATGGTTTTAGAACGTTTTTTGAAGTCTTAGTGGTGTGTACTGTCCAGTTTCGGAGAGTCTGCTCTCGTCGGCTAGCGTTTCCCAAACTGACCACGTTAATGTGAAATTGGCTCAGGAGGTAAGAGCGGTCGTCTGGCAGTCAGAGGGTTGCCGGTCCGATCCCGCCCCCTGGGTGTGTCAAAGTGTCCCTGAGCAAGACACCTAACCCCCAAATGCTCCTGATGAATCAAGTCTCTTCTCAAGTTGACTGTTTGTTGTCAACTGGTTTTAGAACTGAACCAATTACGAAGCAGCACAGCGGATTGGAGAGGACGGTGGTGTGGGAGGAGTTTCTCATCAAACTGTTAACATGTGTTAATGTTGTTAAAACAACATCATAGACAAATATAGACAATACAACGGTAACGGTAGCTAGCTAAACACAATACACAAATAAAGGTCACTAGAAGAAACATGAACCACCAAGCACGCAGTCGTTGTTTTGGAAACATTTATTTGTTTACTTGCCGCTTTGGTGCGGACTGCCTCGTTTATACTCAGCCATGGAGCTTTCTCCCGGTTCGTCAGTCAGTACATCACAGTGATGTACTGACTGACTGAAGCAGAATTCCAGAAGGCTCTTTTGTAGCTGAACTTCCTGCAGCTTGTGCTTCATGTAGCATGCAGTGCACTCTCCAGTCCATAAAAGGATACAAAGAGAGATACAAGAGTTTATGAGAGTTTAAATGAGATGTTTTCTCCATGCAGGTCACCAGCAGTGAAGGAAGACTGTGTTCTCTACACCACGGTGCGGAAACATCAAACATGAAAATAGACCGCCAGATCTCTCGTCCCATAAACCGCTGTGTGCATATGGGTATATCTTTGAATGTGTGAGCTTGACAAAGCAAAATTCTGTCAGGACAACAATCCCCAAGCAACAACTTCATTTGCATGCAACGGCATGATGTGCTGGATGAGTGTTTATTAAAATCAGCGATCATACGTCTGAACGGGGATGGGGAGGATGAGCGTTTATTAAAATCAGCGATCATACGTCTGATCGGTGATGTGCTGGATGAGCGTTTATTAAAATCAGCGATCATACGTCTGATCGGTGATGTGCTGGATGAGCGTTTATTAAAATCAGCGATCATACGTCTGATTGGTGGGCATGCAGGCCATTCAGGACTGGAAGAGCAGACATATTGTCTGAGTGACAGACCAGGGAACAAACCACTCCAGTCGTCACACTGAAGATGAGACTTTGGGACTCTTTCAGGTACTTTATCCACTTTACCTCCAGGTCAACTCCTCATCAACTCAGGTCACATGGCTGGGATGACTGTGGTGATTGGCTCTTCAAACGTGCGCTCAAAATGATCATTCATTTGACATTCTGTGACCTGGATATGCAGAACACCCCCATGTCTTCATATTGCATACAAGGTATCGTCAAAATTCCATTTTATTTTCTTAACGATCTGTAATTGGTTACAACTAAGACATTTGCTGGATTAATAGGCTTTTTATCTGCATGTTTAACCTTAGCTATTGATTTTATGGGCCAATTGTTACAACCTGTCGCAATGGTTACATTTCTTTGAATTTATTTGTGGATGTGGACGCAGAAACATCGACCAATTTAAATTTGATTTCTAAATCGGCGCACAATTTTAGTTTTTGCGAAAAGATTTTGAGCAGTAAATAGGCAACATACCTGGATAACTGTGCGAATAGGCTAGGCCCTTTTCCCTGCCTATACGCATTATCGTGGTTGCCAACCAATTTAGTATTTTGGCAAGCAATGTGATTTGCAGAATGTGAATTTATTTGAGGTGCAATCACGGTTCTGTATGCCATCAGCAGTGGCATTTGCGTTTCAGTACTGGGCAAGACATACACACCACTGGTAGTTCATAAATGAAGTTAATTTAAACTATAAATAACGAAAAAAGAACACAATGTAATTCTGATTCATGTAGCAATGGGAAAACCTGCTATTTGTGGTAGTACATATATTGCATCAGCTCGTCTGGTCTTCAACCTTCCCAAATACTCACACGTCACCCCCCTGCTTACTTCCCTCCACTGGTTGCCTGTCATGGCTCGCATCAAATTCAAAAAATTGGTGCTAGCCTTCCAAGCAGTTAAGGGGTCTTCCCCAGTTTATCTACAAAAAATCATCAGACCCTACACCCCTGCCAGACCTCTTCGTTCAGCCTCCACAGGCCGCTTGGCACCTCCCCCTCTCCGAACCTCCACCTCACGCTAACTACTGTCTGTTCTGGCTCCACGGTGGTGGAACGAACTCCCCGTTGAGGTCAGAACTGCAGAATCTCTCCCCACCTTCAAGCGCAAGCTGAAGACACACCTCTTCAAGCAGCACCTCTCCCCATCCCTCCCTACCTCCCTGTGAACCTTAATTGTTGTCTCTGTGACTTACTTTGTGTATCGGTATTTTTAGTTGGCTAGGTAAGCAGTGTTTGGATAGTTAAGTTTGGTCATTTTTGCTCTGTTTGTTTCTTTGTTAAAAAAAAAAAAAAATTGGCCCTCGTCCCTATCTTTGTTGTACAGGGAGCAGTTGAAACTTTCAGCAAACTTATCTCTGGTTATGGGTATGCACTTTGTTGTACGTCGCTCTGGATAAGAGTGTCTGCCAAATGCCAATAATGTAATGTAATATAATCCTCAGGATAGATGCATGCAGTGCATTTCATCTTCCTGTAGATGGCGATATTGCTACTACAGTAAAGGAGTGAAACTTGTATGTAAATTTGAGGTATGTCTCAAGATATATTATGAAGCAAGAAACAATAATTATGATATTCACATCTGTGAATGAACAAATTTAATTTGTACATGTGCTTATGTGTGTGCATGCGTGTGTTTGGAGGCATGCGTGTGTGTGTTAGTGTGTCTGTTTATCAGACCGTGTGTATCTAGGAATCTTTACCAAACATATAACTTCACTTCATTATCGGATTTATGTTGGAATGGATAAGATCAGGAATTAGCCAATGCTTGTAAAAAAATAAGTGCTATGACGTTTATTTTATGTTAAAGTTTTGTGTTTAAATAAAGGACCATCAAAAAGGCTCTCTTGCTCTCTCTCACATACAAACAAAGATAGAAAAACACAGGACTCAGGTTCTAAGGCATTTCATTTATTCATAGCATTTATGAACAAAGGAATAATAAACTGTACATTATTGGCATCATCCTCATCATCATTAGTTAATCAATATTATTATTACTTTTGCATTTCCAAGGCAGAATTTCTAGACAGTGGTTGAGAGTATGTTTCCATTTCCCTGATTGCAGTGAGTAACAGTGTTTATTTTAATTAGAAAACTAAAGCAAAGCAGAAAAGAGATTTAGCTTTAATCATTTGAAGAGTTGAACCCAGCACTCATAATGCAGACCTGCTCTTCCTGTTCTGTTCTGTTTGGGGCGAATCAGGGTTTAAACCTGCTACCTCACACCTGCTGTACATCACCTCTCCTGGGACCAAACGCACAACTTAGGGCCTTTTTCACAAAGCAGGGATACGGGGTCAGCTTGGTAGTAAAACACAGAACCATCTTAAAACACGGACTGAAGTAAAAAAGAGCTGTTCCAGGTTTTACTTATCCAAGCAAACTGCTTTGTGGGTTTTACTCAGTGCAGTTATCCAGCTAACTCAGTAATCCTGCTCTGTGGGTTTTACTCAGTGCAGTTATCCAGCTAACCCAGTAATCCTGCTCTGTGGGTTTTACTCAATCCTGCTTTGTGATACAGGCCCCAGATGTGCCTTTCTAAGACCGGACGGATGATCTCTTTTTCTGCTGGTTATTGTTCTCCACATTTACGCCCTGCCTGGTCAGGATTGGTCCACCGCTATCGGCCCGAATGTCCATAGAAGTGTGCACACCTGAGTTCAGTCAGGTACGCCTCACACAAACCCACACAGGTACACAGTGCGGGGTGCCACCTGAGAGGCACCTGAGGCTTGGCCCCGTTGCAGCCAGAGCTCCGAATCTTACACTGCACAGGAAGGGGTGTGGCTTAAACACCCCAAACATGAAGAGGGTGTGGCTATACATCAACAGTGCTGCTGTCCACCCTTGGCCCCACCCATGTCATGTGACCACACCCTCCAAACAGCAGAAGTAGGCTACTCCTACCGACACAAAAACAGACCACTAACGTAAAATAATAAAGAAAATACAAAAAATGGTGGTTTACGTGACATTTGGGGGGAAATGAGTTTAATTTGTGATGACAGTGATGATTTCAAAATGAACAGAACAACTAGATGAAAGAATAGTGCACATTTTAAGTCTCCAGTTTTTATACACAAAGCGGCAGGCATACCTGAGCCTAGTTTTGGTGGTCATCTCCCTCTTTGACCACTAGAGGGAAACCTTGTGCCCACTGCCTGTGAATTCGGCAAAACTCCTCAGAGACAAAACGTTTGGTCCTCCCTGTGCAAGAGGCTATGGCTTTCAGCTGCAGCCAGAGTAAAGTCTTTCTGAAATTGAGAAAAATACTCAAAGAAGCTGTAACTTTAAGAGAAATTAAAGACCAACACCTTTCTTGCATAAACACACAGACTTCTTGATTTCTATCTTCCTGTGGTTCCGCTTATTCTCTTTGGGGCATCTTTCTCTTCTTCTTCTCCCTCTCTCTCTCTCCATCCGTCTCACGTGCTCTCACTTTCTCTTACTTCCTACTTCTCCCTCTCGACAATTCCACTCAATTAATCTTCCTCTCAATTGGCTAATGAGAGGCCAAGTCGTCCCGCCGCTCTGATTGGTCAGTCCACTGATCAAGGGGGCGGAGATAGGGACACTTGATCTGTATTTGGAGACTGGGCGCCACCTACAGGAAGAGAGAGGAACTTTTCAGAGATGCAGTCGGAAGCACAGACTGGAGAATTCAGCATCGTAACTGAAATGACCCCACAGAGAGGTTACAAGATCTGCTGCTGCATGTAATCCCACTTTCCCCACAAACTAAACAATATATATATATATTGGGCGGCCTGTAGCGTGATGGTTAAGGTAAATGACTGGGACAGGCAAGGTTGGTGGTTCTAATCCCGGTGTAGCCACAATAAGATAAGAACAGCCGTTGGGCCCTCGAGCAAGGCCCTTAACCCTGCATTGCTCCAGGATTGTCTCCTGCTTAGTCTAAACAACTGTATGTCGCTCTGAATAAGAGTGTCTGCCAAATGCCAATAATGCAATGTAATATATGTACACTCACCAAGCACTTTATTTGGAACATTTTTACTTTATTACACCTTCTCAGTCATGGAGTTATCTAATCAGCCAATTGCGTGGAGCAATGCAGCAATGCATACAATCATGTAGATATGGGTGAGGAGCTGCAGAGAATGGTGCAAAAAACTAAAAGCATCCAGCGAACAACAGTTCTGTGGGCAGAAATGTCTCGTTAATGAGAGACGTCAGAGGAGAAAGGCCAGACTGGTAAAGGCTGACAGAAAGGTGACAGTGACGTAAATAACTACACATTAGAGCAGTGGTATACATATGTGTGTAAGTAGTTAGTTGTGTGTACATTACAGTGCTGCTTTCTGTTTGTGGAGCTGTAGTGGCAGTAAGGCTCCTAACCACTGCATCGTGTCCATTGCCCACTACTTCCTGTTGTACTTACCCTGTTTGGGGCTGGGGCTGTTAAGGGGGACATTCAACATTAATGGTTTAGGCCCAGGTCGGCGTGCATTTAGAGGGCTCCTTAGAGCGAACTTGACAGGAACCGGCATAGAAACGCCCATCGGTTCCCTTCGCATCAAATTACAAGAGCCATGCACCACCAATCCTTTGGGCCGAATTTGGCTGCCTTTCCCAGCTTGGAAACACCACTAAAGTAAGAAGCCACTGATCAGTTGGTCTTTGGTCAATATTGTCCCCCTCAGTATTCAGTCATAATTTAGGCTGAAAAGGGTACAAGATTAATTACAGTCATGGAGATCACGCAAGTTACAAACAAAATAATTTATTCGCAGACAGGTAGGTTATTAGCTTTAGAATACCAATAGTCAATTACAAAATACACAAATTAAGAATAGAGATAGAGTAAATAATCATACCTAGTCTGCTTTGGCGACACACAAACAGAGAATGTACATATAGGACGTGCATAGTGTGGGAAGCCGGTTACAGTCTTCCCTATACATACACACACATACATATACATACACAGAATCTGCAGTGTGGAAGTCGATTGTGATCTTCCGCTGATACACATACATATACGTACAATATGCCGTGTGGGAAGTCGAATGCGATCTTCCCAGATTGGTCAGTCTCCCTTGCTTTTATGCCAAATCATATGTTTGAACCAGGCAGCAGTGCCATAAATCAACCTGGAGGGGTGGTCAAATCTGGAATTTAGACCCCCACCTTTGGGGGTTGTTCAGTAGGGAAAATTAGATGATTCCCAGAGAGGACATGTTGGGTTTCCCTTGAGTTACTGAAACTATGGTTTATTAAACTCCATTTGGTATGAAATGTATCTCATCCGATTCCTTGATTTTACCGGATCACATCCATACCAAACAGATTACCCTTATGTTTTATTATGTTGCAGTTATCATGAAACTTCCATCCTGATTATCCATTTTACATGCAATTCCTGTTACCATTACATAAGACATAATGCAATAATACAAGGATCACATGGGCAATCTTTTCAAGGTTTTACCGGGTCTATTTACTATCTCAACAGCAGTTTTGAATATTTAATCTCGGAGAGCAGTCAAATGAGGGCACTGTGGCATTGTCCGGAGTCTTTCCCCTTGGAAGTGACCAGGTATGGGGTCACGGGAGAGGTCACCAATGTTCTGGAGCACACTCTCTTCCCTGTGACCTAACTGCCCTGAAACCACTCATACATCTTCCCCTTATCTCCTTCGGCGCCGATGGCCTGAACCTCCCCAAAGGTAGTCCAAACAGTATTGTCCTCTGTTCCTTTGACACATACCAGAAGCCCCAGCTCTCTGGTTCCTCACAAATGGCAGCCCTTCCTGAGTCCCACTTTGCCTTTGGATACCCAGGGTCGAAGGGCTGACTGTGGGTTGAGATGTGTTCTGTAAGGAACGGATCAGATGTCGGATGGTCATAGGGAAAAGGTTGCAAGATATTATATCTATGAATGATGTAGCTGGGAGTTTTCATGATAACTGCATTATGCTGTAAATATGTATTTGTACCTCTCACGGTAATAGACCTTTCGGATAAACCTGATTTGGGTGAATTAAAGGAAAGGAGACAAAACCCCAGATTGCTTGGTTTCTTCTCCTTATCTCCAAAATCCAGTCCTTTGTTCTTGACCCAAAAAAATGGGTCACCCATTTACAGCCAACCATTTACACCAGTGAAACAAATGACTTCTACAGAGACAGTTTTTGCCGAGTTTTCCCTCGGCTCCTGGATGGTTATGATATCAAAGGTAGACTGTTACAAAAACTAGACCATTACACCAGTCGCACTGAACCAATCAGAATAACACCAAACATTACTATATTCTGACCTGGGATTATCAGGAAACATCTTAATGCCGTCTCCAGTATTCCTGTGCTCAAACCCTGCAAGGAATGTGAGAGGGCCCAGGAAGGCGCCTCCAGGAGCCCTTCTCTAGCTCTCCCTCACAGGCATGGGGGCCAAAAGGTGGGGGCTAACAATGTGTGCTCCGGGAGGGGGAAGTCAGCAAGCTGACCAGCACATGAGACCAAATGTTCATGATTTCCGGCTTATAAGGGTGTTGCTGAAATAATAAAAATAACTTTTTCCACCACAAAAAAATTAAAAGGATGAAGGATAAATGACACCTCTGTACTGTTTGGATGGCTGTACTCTACGTATTGTTAATAATAATAAAATAAAAAACTCTCACTTAAAATAAAAAATGCACATTGGCCCCAATCAGGCACAAAGCAAATCACTGAAGTTGTTTTCTTCTGTGCATCTTCTTGCTGAACTACTTTCTTCACACGTTCAGTCCTGCTGCTCTGTCAGTCAGGCTGTTTTACTTTCATTTTGCAAATCACTTAGCCCTGATCCACAAAGCCCCAAACCTCTCTCCTGGTTTTATCACATCATTGAATTGAATCAAAATTATATTCCAATATTTTTTTGGGAAAATAATTGAAATTTGGATCAAATTTACAAAGAAAGTGCATTTACTGGTGAGAAATTATTGTAACTGTAAAAATTGACTGTTTATTGAAAATAATAGGAAAAGGGGGACGGAGGTGACCGACTGTGTGCTCTTGTGTAGCATCTGTTACAATGAGAGTGTAGAGAATACTCACACAGTGAAACAGCACAATAACTCACTGTGTGCTCTTGTGTAGCATCTGTTACAATGAGAGTATAGAGAATACTCACACAGTGTAACAGCACAATAACTAACTGTGTGCTCTTGTGTAGCATCTGTTACAATGAGAGTATAGACCATACTCACACAGTGTAACAGCACAATAACTCACTGTGTGCTCTTGTGTAGCATCTGTTACAATGAGAGTATAGACAATACTCACACAGTGTAACAGCGCAATAACTCGCTGTGTGCTCTTGTGTAGCATCTGTTACAATGAGAGTGTAGAGAATACTCACTCATGTAACAGCACAATAACTCACTGTGTGCTCTTGTGTTGCATCTGTTACAATGAGAGTATAGAGAACACTCACACAGTGTTCTCCAATGCCATTCATTTTTACAGTGTAAAATAATAACTCATATCTGTATTTGTGTCTCATATATCTGATGCAGCCATGCTATTCAACACCTTTGTAGCCCTCCTGTCTGTGTCAGGTAAAGTGCTCGTTCAAGTTTTTCTTTTTTTTTTTGTGCAGTTATGATGTTTCAGTGCTGTGTGCCAGCATCTTAGGGTGTAATGTATCTGTATCTGTCCTGTTTGTCTTAATGTTTATTCTTGTTATTTATTCATTTTCATACATCCTTGGTTATTTTTTTCTATTACAGTTTCTCATTTGTTATCCTCTGTTATGTCTGCGTCTGAATGTTTACCAGTCGAATCACTCCCCTGTCTGCGTGTCCTACTATTCGGGTGTTGACAGTAGTTTTCGGGATTTCAACGCTTCTTACTAACTGCTACTAATCTAGATATTGTACAGTACTAATCCGATTAAGACACTTACTGTCTGTCTAACTAACTAACAGTCACTTTTATTGAGTAGTTATTCACGTAACTAATTCACTTACGCAATCTCTTAGTGTTTCTGCACTGTTCTATAACTCCGCCTCCTTATGCTATCCCTGATTACTCAATTAGTTTCAGCGAAGTGTTCGCACCTGTCTCTGACTATCACTACGTCTTCAATCTATGCAAATGTCTACTCCTTAATCCGGAGCCGTATGTTTTACATGTGTGTTTACATGCATCCAGTCCGCGTTTTATTCTTCCTCCTGTTATGCTTTTATTACCCTATTATGTTTCCCCACCTGTTGTCTATTTGTTTAGCCCACCTTCTCCCCAGTCCCGCCTAGATTGTCACCTTCCCTCATGTATTTAAACCTCAGTCTCCGTTTCTCCCATTATCAGAACGTTGATCATTTATAGAACCAAATTCCTTGTACACCTATTTTTGAGATTCCTGAAGACACCCCTTTGACTTGGATTTTCGAGCTTGCCTTGCACTCTTGGTTTTGATTATCTGCTTTGTTTTTGTGACTTTGACTTTTGCCTTGGCCCTTTTGGACTTTCACTCTTTGATTTATTGGATTTTTGAACTTTTTGCCTGTTTACTCGACTATTCTTTTGCTTTCTGTTTTTGGCATTGTCTTGGATCTCTTGGTTTTTGAACTAGGAATAAATAACAATGTTTTTGGATTATCCCCTGGTCTGCGTCTAGGTCCTCAGTGCCGTACATAACATAGGGGCAGTGAGTGACAAGGAGCAGAAAATGAATAAATAAATAAATAAATATTTATATATATGTCAATATATTTTGTTTTTCCCCCCACATAAGTAGTTATTATTCTAATGTATGGTTTGTGTTAATTTGTTTCTTGTCTTCTTTCAGGTTAAATATTGTTTAGTGTTGAACGTATGTTTATATATATAGATGCTTTTGTAAAAGCATGTGTGCATTAGTGTTCTGCAGTGGGTTGGTTGCATTTTCTCCTGGATTAGTTAAGTATTATGTGTTTGCTTGCTGTTTCTAAATTCAGTTTAGTTGTCATTATAGTGTTCTGCTGTGTATTTGTTTGTCTGTTTGTTAGCTAATACAAGTGGTGTTTATTTAGATTACAGTGAAACTGGGTTAGGTGTTTGTTTCTCTCAGGTAAGCTAGGCTATTAAGTTAGGCTATTGTTTTACTGGATGGCAGGCCACAGCTTTTGTTGTAGGAGGAGCCAATAGTTTGCACCCTGCTCAGGGTATAATTACTGGCACACATGAACTCACTTCAGTGTGCATTAGTGTTCTGCAGTGGGTTGGTTGCATATTCTGTATTCAGCATCAGTGTTATTTAAGCAGTTGTGTAGCGCACCAGCGGCAGCTGTGTGCGGCAGCCTCGGCTACTTGCCTCGGCGTACGAAGTCGCAGGTGTACAAAGTCGGGGGTGTCTATCTACGGGTGTCCATCAAGGCTGTCTTAGAGCCTGATGTTTGATTTTGTTTTTGCAGCCTGCCCTCATTCCACTGTGTAGTATTCCTCTTGTCCTCCCTAGTTCCCTCCATGTGTTTCCTTCCCATCCCTGTCCTCTCTCCTCTCCCCAGGTTCCAGTCAGGTAGGAGGTTCGCCTCCCACCAACATGGGCAGAATATCTCTAACCTCATCTTCCCTCCCAGATCCGCTGGTATTGATCTCTGTGTGGCTGGTGGCCTCTGGAACTGCCAGTCCGCCATCCAGAAAGCAGACTTCATATCTGCCTATGCCTACCACCTCAACCTTGACTTTCGTGCTTTAACTGAAACGTGGCTTTCACCAGAGAACACGGCCACCCCGGCTGCCCTTTCCTCTGCCTTCTCTTTTTCCCACACACCCAGATCCTCTGGCAGAGGAGGTGGCACAGGTCTCCTAATCTCATCCTCTCCTCTGTCCTCATCTTCCTCGACCTGTCAGCCGCCTTCGATACAGTCAACCATGAGATTCTGCTCTCATCGCTGTCTGGGATGGGTGTCACAGGTTCTGCACTCGCTTGGTTTTCCTCCTACCTCTCTGGTCGCCCATATACCTTCATTCACATTATAGTCTCATAGCTACACTGAACACTATTTTCATATGTAAGGATTGTCGTACAAAAGTGATATAGGGCTGGGCAATGTCTATAAAAAATGATACTGTCTCTTTAAACATTGTGGTACAATATACATACACTGAGCACAAACATTTCTTCCCTCTTACAGACCCTCCTAAAGGAGTTTCAGTATCAATGAGCCCCTCTGGTGAAATGGAGAGGGGGAGTTCAATGACTCTGACCTGCAGCAGCGATGCCAACCCACCAGTGCAGAGATACACCTGGTTTAAGGAGACTGGAGCTGGAGTCTGGTAGGCAGGATCAGGACAGAGTCTGACCATTTCTAAATTCAGCTCCTGGAGCAGTGGACAGTACTACTGTGAGGCAAAGAACACCCACGGAGCCCAGAACTCCACTGCTCTCCTGCTCACAGCGCAAGGTAAGGCCAGAATTCTGTTTCAATGTTTCTATTGATCTCTAGCAGTTACCTTGTAGGTTGTGAATTTCCCGATGAAAAGGAAAATTATCAGATTAACTTTAAAAATGCAGTTAAATGTAAAAGTATTGTGACTATGTACCATGAGGGCTGTGATTCCTACATGGAGCACACAACAAGGATGTAAATGTAAAATTAAAGTCTGCCTTTTAACCCTTGCGTAGTCTTAACATTCTGTATACTCTTGTCCTAAGGGTGAAAAATGCCCAAACCCAGGTCCTTGGTGTGCAACTGCAGCGAACTGCAACCACAAGTCCGCTGCATCTTAGCCTGTTGCAGCACCATGGCTCCTAAGCGGAATTGAATTTTGAACTCTGAATCTATTTTGCATGAAGAAACAACCTGTCATTCATCACAACCTTTCATCAAATTTCAAGTTGAAAAAATAATTTTTCTCTGCTGTTTAACATAGTGGCGGGTCATTTTTTACCTTTAAGACAACACAAGGGTGAACCTCACATTCATGCTTTTATTTCAAATCCAATGTGCTGGAGCACAGAGCCAAAGCAACACAAGTTGAGTCACTGTCCCTGCACTTTTACATTGCTTTCACATGGAATTACAATAACACTTTTCATGAACAAACTTTGTCTAGAACCATCCTGGAACAGTGCACAGACCTTCTGCCTGGCACAGAACACACACGGAGCTGCCAATGCAGTCAATATTAAAGGTGAGTAAGCGATGTACAGTAATGTTGTCTGTTATTTTTAGCAAGGGTGATTGTATCTGTTTGGGTCTCTGCTATAAACGACCTGCATATCTGATCTTAGTGTGATAGTCATAGCAGAGGTGGAAGATCTAGGTTCCAAAACTTAAAGTCCTTCAACTATTGTGTTGCAAAAAAACCCCATGAACTTGGATTTCCTCATCTCAGCTGTCCTTCTGAGATACTTCTGAGAATGTGGATGAAGGTCATTAAAGCATTCATTAATAACTTTAATTTAAAACCTAAAGTTTTACCCGATGTATCAGTGTGATGGAGGGGCTGGGTGGAGAGCCAGAAGCGACCGAGGGTGAAAGCCTCCTAAACGAACACGCAGGCGTGATCGTCACTAAATACCCCCAGGTAACAGGAAATGAGGGATACGCAGACACAAGAAGGCCTTTCTTTCGATTATTATTTTAAGGAAACAGAAAAGAAGCTAAAAACGGCTAAGCGAAAATAAAACTACCCTTTTAAAAACAGGGCGAATGACCCAACCAAAAGCAGTGCCAAACAATTATGCACCGGCGCTCACAGACCGAGGAGAGAAAATAAAAATACAACCTAGCGATAAAAAACTAGGCAAGAAAATAAAACCTTGAGTCGCAGCTCGGGACCAAAACACAAACCAAAATACATACCGGAGGACAACGTCCTCCAACCACCGGCTCACACGAGCCCAAAGAAACAAAACCCTTGAGGAAGATGTCAGCGAAAGAAACAGCAGCTGAACACCTTCCTAACCTTCTCTGAATTTCTCTCTAGTTATAGAGACTAGAGACCACACACTAGCACAATACCTGACTCTCAGTGGCAGAGTCTACCTGTGCGTTACCGGCTTAGTGCAATCGCGAACGGTTGAACACCAAAGCACTGAAGGATAGTCAGAGCCGGTCTTAAAATACCCTTAAGGGAGGTAATTCCCCTGGCGCTAACGAGGAACAGGTGGAGCCAATGATCTCAGGCCCTCTGGTGGTCACAGTGGGAATAACCTCCCACCATGACAATCAGGGACACGTCCAAACTGATGCCAGTGGTCTCTGGTTACTTGGTGGCCCCTCACCAGTGCGAACACATCTCAGTAACACTGCACATTTGTTTGTATTTCATGAATGTATTTCATACAAACTGCAGGCTGTTTGCCTCTCTTTGGTTCACACATCTGTGTCCTCCCAAGAGACCGACAGTACATCTCCACCATTTTGATTATAGTTGATATTTTGGGGAAATTTGAGTATGCATGCCCATATCTGGTTCTCGTGCTGGTCGACAGCCCTAACTTAGATTTAATAATATTATTATTATGCCTAGCGTCATCCTTCTAGCCTTGTTGTTTACACTTTTGAATTGTAGTCTCTGCTGTATTCCTACACATACAGGTAAATGCTATGTCTGTTTACTTCCAGCAGGGGATTGGACATAACTTGTGTGTGCAGTTGTTGGAAGCATAGTGACTCTTGCACTCATAGCTGTTATTATGTGGACGAGGTAAGTGTTCACAATGTGGAAAACATCTGGAAATCAATTATCACTCAGAACACGTGTAATTCAAAGTTTGCATTAAACCGAGAGATTTGTAGTGATTTAACAGATTCCCTGTTTAATTCAGAGGACTAGGTCGGAATGTTACAGTGAGACGCCATCTTGAATATCAGTCACTTCTCTCCCCCAGCCTTTATAGTCCACAATCTGTTAAAATTATAATTATAATTGCATTCCTGGTACACCGGTTCTTCGAGTGATTCTGTGGTGTATGACTCAGTTCTGGGGGATCAGCAAGGGGTTGTGTGGCCACTCAGATGTAGGGGCCATGGTTAGTTGGCCAGGTAAAAAGAGCAATGTGGACCAGGATACTTTGATTAACAGCTGTACCTTTGGAAAAGTGCCATGGAAACGTTACTGACTGAATCAGGACCTCATTTCAACTTCCCAGCTGAAGAGCAGCACTTTCACAGTGCCAGTCACCAAGAATGCGCACTGGATTTAATCAGGTTCAGATAGAAGAGTGCCCTCTACTGGCCCACCAACACACCTTCAAGCAGCAGCCATTTTCTCTCAAAGTATCACATACTGTGCCATGAATAAGTATTTGGCCCCTTGATGTTTTCCTCTGTTTTTCAATATTTGTCACACTGAATGGTTTCAGATCTTCAGACAAACTGTAATACTAGGTAATGGGAACCTTAGTAAACACAAAACACAAACTGCTACACACACACACACACACACACACACACACACACACACATTCCAATAACACCACTACTGCACACACTTACAGAATATAACCCTGCTACATACACACACTCCTATAACACTGCTACACACAGAATATAACCCTGCTACACACACACTCCTATAACACTGTTACACACATCATAACCCTGCTACACACACACACACACACACTCCTATAACACTGTTAAACACAGTATATAACCCTGCTACACACACACACACACACACACACACACACAGTTCTCTGTCATTGTATGGGAAGATGTTCTGTGTAAGCGCATCTGCTAAATGAATGCAATGTGCTGACTATGATGTAGGCACTGTGTAGTTTAGGCTGTGGCATGGTTCACATGTAATGAGTCATGTGTTCTTCTCTCTATTGCTCACATACTGAGACCATTTTTGCAGTTTCTGTCTGGGATTAACAATTTGACATGATGCATCATTTTATGTGTTCTCTTTACATATGGAAATATCCTTTTATTATATGTATTATAGTTTATGTTAGTATCTTTTAACACACTGTTTTGAGTCTTCATTTTACATTGCTTTGATTTATTGACCAATTTAAGATAATCTTTTAGTTTTAAATATGTTGCTTGATTGTGCATATTGATGTATTATGGTTTGTTTAAGCATTGTAAATAACTGTAAACCTCTGGTCTCTATGAATAAAGTTTTTTATTATTTGCGAACATTATAAAGCCTTCATGTTTTCCCTGCAAAGAAAAAACCCGAACACTGGGACGCTATGCTTAGAGGCGGGGGCTTGTCAGCTTGGAGGGCAGTAATTGGTGAATACTTTCTAATGGGAACGAAAGTATCAAAAAGCACAGCCGCCAAATAAATCCACACAATCCGTGTGAAGAAAATGTGCATTTAAACGAGCCGTTTGGAATTCCACGTAGCGACATCACAACGATACGCTTGTTTGCTTCAGTTCGGTCCACCTTGTAACCGGAACAAATCAAATAACAGACTTCAGTTTGTTGGTGCTAACCAGGCAATCATAATAGTGGTTAAGGTCAATGAGCCTTAAAGACACAGTCACTAAAACAGCCTGTTTTTGGTAAAGCTCATGAGAGGTGCTTGACAATTGACATTTAAAACTGCATAGAGAAAACCACCAAACACCACCATATCAGGACCTAAAATATAACACTGGAAAATACACAAAATGGGACCTTTAAAATATTTTATTGAACTGTAATGCTCATGTGGCTATATTCTGTCTTGATTTTCATTCTTGGGTACCAATATGGAATAATGATATTGCTTTGTTTATATATACACAGTGAGCACTTTATTAGGTTAAACCTGTAAACCAGTGCATTAGTACAAATATCTAATCATGTACACTGAGCAACTTCATGGATAAAAGCATGCATGGTCAAGAGATTCCTTTCTCAGCTGCTTGTCCAAGCAATGGTCCTGTCCCGCCTGGACTATTGCAATTCTCTGCTGGCTGGCCTTCCAGCATCTGCCATCAGACATCCAGAATGCTGCAGCCTGTCTGGTATTCAATGTTCCCAGACATTCATATGTCACCCCCCTGCTCAGCAACCTCTACTGGCTGCCTGTTATGGCTCGCGTACCAGGCAGTTACGGGATCAGCCCCTGAATATATTCAATCACTTATCAAGACCTATACACCAGCTAGACCCCTCCGTGCCGTCTGGCGCCTCCCCCTCGCCACACCTGCACTTCTCGCCCAGGACTGCTGTCTGTTCTGGCCCCACGGTGGTGGAATGACCTCCCGGTGGATGTCAGAACTGCAGAGTCTCCGACCTCTTTCAAGCGCAGACTGAAGACTAATTTCTTCAGGCTACACCTTTCCCTCCCTAACTCACCACCATGATTAGCCTTATATGTGCCATAGACTGTAATGTCCACTAATACAGTTGTATAGATATTGTTGATTTTTGTATTAGCTATTGTATTGTTGTACTCGGGGTATTCTAGCTGCCAACTGTGGTATGCTAGTTTGGTAGTTGATGTATTCTTCATTTTTTCCGATTATATCTGTATGGTTACACTAGGACTTGGAACTGTACTGTCCTCTCAGGTCCTCTTCGCACTTGTACTTTTGTTTGATTTGCACTCCATTGTACATCGCTCTGGATAAGAGCGTCTGCTAAATGCCTTGTAATGTCATGTAAATGTAATGAGGTTCATCTGTTGTTCATACCAAACCTCAGAATGGGGAAGAAATGTGATCTCAGTGACTCTGACCGTGGAATGATTGTTGGTGCCTGCCGAGGTGGTTAGAGTATCTCAGAAACTGCTGATCTCCTGGGATTTTAACGCACAACAGTCATGAGAGTTTACAGAATGTGAATTAATAATAAAGTGCTCACTGAATGTTCATTGTATTACATGTATTTTGGAAAATGCAACACTATGAATAAAGCTTATAATTCCTTTTTTTAAATTGCAGGGCCTTCATGTTTTGAACTGCATCACATCTTTAATTCATGCAGAGAGAAGTTAACTTCCTCTGTGGTCTGTGGTCAGGCGCTTCACGTCTGACAGGAAGGGTGACATGGCTCAGGCAGTAAGAGCAGTTGTCTGGCAGTCGGAGGGTTGCTAGTTTGATCCCCCCCCCGGGCTGTGTCGAAGTGTCCCTGAGCAAGACACTTAACCCCCAAATGCTCCTGACAAGCTGGTCGGCGCCTTGCCTGGCAGCCAATCGCTGTGTGTGAGTGTGTGTATGAATGAGTGAATGAGAAGCATCAATTGTACAGTGTTTTGGATAAAGGCGCCATACAAATGCCAACCATTTACCATTTACCATGAAGCCATTCCACCCACAGCCACACAGAGCCCAGCAGAGTCCCTCACTGCACCCCACTCACTGGGCACAAGAGTACTGTCACCTAATATAAAACATGCACCCTGCTCTCACTCAGACACAGAGCCCAGCAGAGCCCCTCACTGGGCACAAGAGTACGGTGGCCCAGAAGGACATTCGTCGCTCTCAGAACTGTTTACACGATGTGATCAGCAGCTCTTATTAACATCCATCCATCCTTCCATCATCATCATAACCTGCTTATCCTGAACAGGGTCACGGTGGGGCTGGAGCCTATCCCAGCATACATTGGGCGAAAGGCAGGAATACACTCTGGACAGGTCGCCACCCTGGACTCATACCCACAGGCAATTTAGACTCTCCAATCAGCCTAGCCTGCATGTCTTTGGACTGTGGGAGGGAACTGGAGTACAAAATGAAATATATGACATAGATGTACGTGTTTTTGTGTGTACAGAATACACTCAGTGACCACTTTCTTCGGTGCACCTTTCTAGAATTGATTTTGGATTTTCTGGTTTGTGGTCTCTGCCTGGTTTTTGGACTGTTTTGAATTTTTGTATATGTGCCTTTGCTTGTTTGGACATTCTCCTGGTTTTTTAAACTCTGCCTTGTGTTTTTGATTACTCTTCTGATTACCCCGTATGTACCCATCCTCCTCCATTACAACAAGTGCCTGTCCCTGGATTACGTTTTGGATCTGCCCCTTGGTTATTAAACGCCTGCCATTTTTCACATTATCCCCGAGTCTGCTCATGATTATTCTGTCCCGAGTGCCGATAGACTACTCGCTAAGGTGCTTGTAGTCTAGTGGCTAAGGTGCCTATAGATTACTGGCAAAGGTGCTTGTAGTCTAGTGGCTAAGGTGTCTATAGACTACTGGCTAAAGTGCTTGTAGTCTAGTGGATAAGGTGCCTATAAACTACTGGCTAAGGTGCTTGTAGTCTAGTGGCTAAGGTGCCTATAAACTGCTGGCTAAGGTGCTCATAGTCTAGTGGCTAAGGTGCCTATAAACTACTGGCTAAGGTGCTTGTAGTCTAGTGGCTAAGGTGATGCCTTGATGGCTGATTACTTGGACCTGGAAGGTTGGTGGTTCAAGCCCTGGTGTAGCCACAGTAAGATGGAAAATATGTCCAGTAAATAACAGCAATGTGAAAATGAATAGGAACTTTCTGCTGAACATTCCCATCCTTTCCCTGCCTGTTCTTCACCCTGCAGGGGAATAACAGCCCCGTGGATGACAACACTGCAGGGATGCCAGTGAGCCACACTGAACCCCAGGGTACAGACAGAGGCAACGGGGAAGGTCCCCTCTACTCTGACCGCAATGCGGAGAGTCTAGATCAGCTAATGAATAAACCACGTTACAAAGACAGTCGTACCACTCTGCCTTCCGCTCTTTACTGGTCCGGCTGACCAAGAATCTCCACAGTAGGGCCAATACATTCACCTTCGTTATCTGACTCCATTTAAGATATAATTTAGAAATTTGGGTTTGAAACATACGCGAACCTCGGGAGTGATTACACTCGACTCTTACCTGCGCCACCATTACTCAATATATGTTCCCGGGATTAGCATTATTGCTGAATCTCAGTTCGGCGGAGAAACTCAGAGGCTGAGGGTCTAGCCAACACAATACATGCACTGTATTGACATGATAGTTGCGAGCCCAGGTCGGTGTGCATTTCGAGGGCTCCTTAGAGCTAACTTGACAGGAACCGGCGTAGAAATGCCCTTGGGTTCCCTTCGCATTAAATTACAAGAGCCATGCACCACCAATCCTTTGGGCCGAACTTGGCTGCCTTTCCCAGCTTGGAAACACCACTAAAGTAACAAGCCACTGATCAGTTGGTCTTTGGTCAATATTGTCCCCCTAAGTATTCAGTCGTAATTTAGGCTGAAAAAGGTACAAGATGAATTAGAGTCATGGAGATCACGCAAGTTACAAACAAAATAATTTATTCGCAGACAGGCAGGTTATTAGCTTTAGAATACTTCCTTGCTTTTATGCCAAATCACATGTTTGAACCAGGCGGCAGTGCCATAAATCAACCTGGAGGGGTGGTCAAATCTTGAATTTAGACCCCCCACCCTTGGGGGCTGTTATTAGGGAAATTGAGATGATTCCCAGGGCAGACATGGAGATTTTCCCTTGAGTTTATTAAACTCCATTTGGTATGAAATGTATCTCATCTGATTCCTTGATTTTACTGGATCACATCCATACCAAACAGATTACCCTTATGTTTTATTATGTTGCAGTTATCAGGAAACTTCCCTCCTGATTATCCATTTTACATGCAATTCCTGTTACCATTACAAGACATAATGCAATAATACAAGGATCACATGGGCAATGTTTTCAAGGTTTTACCGGGTCTATTTACAATCTCAACAGCAGTTTTGAATATTTAATCTACGAGAGCAGTCACTGGTGTAATGACAGCAGTGCCCAAATGAGGGCACTGTGGCATTATGTCTTTCCCCTTGGAAGTGACCAGGTATGGGGTCACGGGAGAGGTCACCAATGTTCTGGAGCACACTCTCTTCCCTGTGACCTAACTGCCCTTAAACCACTCATACATCTTCCCCTTATCTCCTTTGGCGCCGATGGCCTGAAACTCCCCAAAGGTAGTCCAAACAGTATTGTCCTCTGCTCCTTTGACACATACCAGAAGCCCCAGCTCTCAGGTTCCTCACAAATGGCAGCCCTTCCTGAGTCCCACTTTGCCTTTGGATACCCAGGGTCGTAGGGCTGACTGTGGGTTGAGATGTGTTCTGTAAGGAGCGGATCAGATGTCGGATGGTCATGGGGAAAAGGTTGCAGGATATTATATCTATGAATGATGATAGTGTTTTCATGATAACTGCATTATGCTGTAAATATGTATTTGTACCTCTCATGGTAATATACCTTTCGGATGAACCTGATTTGGGTGAATTAAAGGAAAGGAGACAAAACTCCAGATTGCTTGGTTTCTTCTCCTTATCTCCAAAATCCAGGCCTTTGTTCTTGACCCTAAAAATGGGTCACCCATCTGGAATTTACAGCCAAACTCCCACCAGTGAGACCTTGGTCAGGGAGCTAAAACAAATGACTTCTACAGAGACAGCTTTTGCCTAGTTTTCCCTCTGCTCCTGGATGGTTATGATATCAAAGGTAGACTGTTACAAAAACTAGACCATTACACCAGTCGCACTGAACCAATCAGATCACCAAACATTACTATATTCTGACCTGGGATTATCATGAAACATCTTTATGCCGTCTCCAGTATTCCTGTGCTCAAACCCTGCAAGGAATGTGAGAGGGCCCAGGAAGGCGCCTCCAGGAGCCCTTCTCTAGCTCTCCCCCACAGGCATGGGGGCCAAAAGGTGGGGGCTAACAATGTATGCTCCGGGAGGGGGAAGTCAGCAAGCTGACCAGCACATGAGACCAAATGTTAATGATTTCCGGCTTATAAGGGTGTTGCTGAAATAATAAAAATAACTTTTTCCACCACAAAAAAATTAAAAGGATGAAGGATAAATGACACCTCTGTACTGTTTGGATGGCTGTACTCTGTGTATTGTTAATAATAATAAAATAATAAAAATGTACCACTTAAAATAAAAAATGCACATTGGCCCCAATCAGGCACAAAGCAAATTACTGAACGTGTTTTCTTCTGTGCATTCAGTTTAGAAAAAGTGGAAGTACGGAAGATCTGCAGCAGCCAGAAGCTGAGCTCATTCTATATTTATATTTACTGCAACTAGTTTCTTCTCATCTTCAGTCCTGCTGCTCTGTCAGTCAGGCTGTTTTACATTCATTTAGCAAATCACTGAGCCCTGATCCACAAAGCCCCAAACCTCTCTCCTGGTAAGTGTTTTATCACATCATTGAATTTCATCAAAATTATGTTCCAATATTTTTTTGGGACAAGAATTGAAAACTTGGATCAAATTTACTGGTGAGAAATTATTGAATAACTGTAAAAGCTGTCTGTTTATTCCAGACAAATATCAGTGTATTTGTGTAAGTGTCAGGGTTGGGGGACAGAGGAGCGAAGCGCAGACTCAGGGGTTATGAGAAATGGCAGGTTTAATGAAGGCAGGCAGATAAGGGACAGGCAGAGCATCATCCAAACAGGCAAAGTTCAAAAACTGGGCAGAGGCATGAAGATCATAGAAAAGGGAAAAATAATAGAAATGGGGCACGGACGTGACAGAATGTGTGCTCTTGTGTAGCATCTGTTACAATGAGAGTGTAGAGAATACTCACACAGTGTAACAGCACAATAACTCACTGTGTGCTCTTGTGTAGCATCTGTTACAATGAGAGTATAGAGAATACTCACACAGTGTTCTTCAATGCCAGACATTTTTACAGTGTAAAATAATAACTCATATCTGTATTTGTGTCTCATATATCTGATGCAGCCATGGTCTTCAACACCTTCGTAGCCCTCCTGTTTGTGTCAGGTAAAGTGCAGTTATGATGTTTCAGTGCTGTGTGTGTTTGTGTGTGTGTGTGTGTTTGTGTGTATGTGTGTGTGTGTGTGTGGGGGGGGGGGGGGGGGGTCGGCGAATGCATGCAGGGCAGAATTACTAGAATTACTAGTCAAAATTACTATTAATCAAAATACAAAAGAGGGCAATCAAATTCTGGAAACATCTAAAAAATAGCGAGCCCAACTCTTACATTACAAAGCCCTGCATCATTTTTATGATGAAGTTACTCTTCATACCCAGCTTTGAACCTGAGACATAGTTCAGTACAGTTGTCATGGAGACATCATCTTCATTTATGTTCATTTAATCCATGATCTGTTGTGTTTGTGTGTGTGTGTGTGTGTGTATGTGTGTGTGTGTGTGTGTGTTTGTGTGTGTATGTGTGTGTTTTTCAGATGTTCTTGGCCAGGACAGATGGGGAGTGACTTACACCCCTGAGAGAATCTGTGCCTTAAAGGGGTCTTCAGTAGACATGCGCTGTGTTTACTTTCATCCCACATACCAACCTTACAGAGTGCAGAAAGCATTCTGGTTTATTCGCTGGCGCCCTCAACAGGAGCCTGAAGACCTGTCCCTGGACCCAGAGTATTCTGGTCGTGTGGAGTACCATGGGAATCAGATCAGAGACTGCACTTTTAGAATAAAACAACTGAGAGAAAGTGATTCACAAACATATCGCTTCAGGTTCCTGACAAACCATGATGGAAAATATACTGGCCTACCTGGTGTCTCATTGACAGTTACAGGTAACCATTTAATGCGATGAGCTCATAGGATTCTTCTCCCATATCTCTGAATGGAAGACTGGAGAAGGGAGGGATGTTTTTTACAGTTTTAATTTGTTTGCAGCTCTAGAGGTGAGGGTGAATCCTGGCTCAGTGACAGAGGGACAGAGTGTAACACTGACCTGTAACACCACCTGCACTCTGACTGGCAGCCCAGCCTTCAGCTGGTACAGGGACGGGTCTCCTCTGTCCTTCACCACCCAGACACACCAGCTTACAGCCAGCAGTGAAGATGGAGGCACATACTCCTGTGCTGTAAAAGGATCTGAGCTTCTCCCCTCCCCTGCAGTGGCTCTTAATGTGTACTGTGAATACAAGAGGCCAGACTCTTTCACACTATTGGTGATGTCATCAACACTGTAGAAATGTTTGACACATCACACAGGTTTCAAAGCATTCAGCCTAAATCTACCTTAAATTCTACAGATTGTCATATGCTGCATGGTCATGTACAGATTTCACTTAAACTGCAACATATGTTTATGTTTCTCTGCTGTAATTAAGGAGGGCAGTTCAGTGACTCTGACCTGCAGCAGCGATGCCAACCCACCAGTGCAGAGATACTCCTGGTTTCAGGAGAACAGAGCTGTACCCTCAGAGAGAGGAGGACCAGAGGCCAGCTACACCATTACATTACATTACATTACATTACATTATTGGCATTTGGCAGACGCTCTTATCCAGAGCGACGTACAACAAAGTGCATACCCATAACCAGGGATAAGTTCGCTGAAAGACCCTAGAGGTAAGTACAATTTCAACTGCTACCTGTACAACAAAGATAAGGACAAGGGCCATTTTTTTTTTTTTTTTTTTTTTTGAACAAACAAACAAACAAACAGAGCAAAAGTCACCAAAGTTAACTATCCAAACACTGCTTACCTAGCCAACTAAAAATACCGATACACAAAGCAAGTCACAGAGACAACAATTAAGGTTCACAGGGAGGTAGGGAGGGATGGGGAGAGGTGCTGCTTGAAGAGGTTAAACACATCACGCAGCAGGATGTGTCTGTGGGAAACTTCACAACAGTTAGACACTGAGTCAACCAGTCAAGCTGGCCAGTAGAGGAGAAATCCTGTAGAAATATTACATTAACATGCAATGATGTAAACCAGATCATGCTGACATGTCTTAAGCCATACATGTGTAGTCAGAGTTTGCACAGGGCACTCAAGTTGTTGAAAATGTAATTTCCTGCTCAATTTGTAAACTGGTCATAGCTGGATTTTATGTTTTTTCCGTTGATTTCAGATCCTCCTAAGAACATCTCAGTGTTAGTGAACCCCTCTGGTGAAATAGAGGAGGGCAGTTCAGTGACTCTGACCTGCAGCAGCGATGCCAACCCACCAGTGCAGAGATACACCTGGTTTAAGGAGACTGGAGCTGGAGTCTGGCAGGCAGGATCAGGACAGAGTCTCAACTTTTCTTATGTTAGCAGTGGACAGTACTACTGTGAGGCAAAGAACACCCACGGAGCCCAGAACTCCACTGCTTTCCTGCTCACAGTGCAAGGTAAGGCCAGTTAGGCAATGACAATTTTTTTTAGGCTACAATACCTAGCCCATTGTTTCTTCACACATAAAATCAATCACTCAAAATGCATTCACTGAAATTGGCCTAGTGATGAAGATGTTGGAAGATTGGTGGAATTAATTTTTGTGACTAATATGAAAAAGTTTTTATCCCAAATACAGTGGTGTCATGTTCCAGTTTATTCCACTTCCCTTGCTGCTGCCGTCTGCACACACACCTTTGCCGGTCTCTCTCAAAGAGGCTCCAAATAAAACAATTTGCTACACATCAATATAGTAAAGAATTGTTTAATTCAACAAGCGTAGGCTAACATTAATTGCGCAGAGTAAGTTCAGTCAGGAAACTCTTGCTGCAACATCCAACTGTCGGTCGGCCTCAGCAAGCACATGTCCTCAAACTCAACCAATCACATACAAGCATCACTACATATCCTCAAACTCAACCAATCACATACAGACATCACTACATGTCCTCAAACTCAACCAATCACATACAGACATGACTACATGTCCTCAAACTCAACCAATCACATACAGACATCACTACATGTCCTCAAACTCAACCAATCACATACAGACATCACTACATGTCCTCAAAATCAACCAATCACATACAGACAGCATTACATGTCCTCAAACTCAACCAATCCCATTGTCCAATCACAAGTGTGCACAAATTCTAGTAAACGTGCAGTACATTCTAGTAAACATACTGCAGGCATAGATGGGTTTGTTCCCACATTTAGAAACTTTCACCTTCTAATGCTTTGGATGTTAATGCTTTCTATCAATCAGTTTCACAAAGGTTATTTTTATATTCACAGTTTATTATTTTTATTATTATTATTATTAGTATTAATGTATTGATGTCTGTTTATATTCATTTATTATTATTGTTGTTTTTGGTGTAATTTAGATTTGTCGGAGTTCTTTTTCTCATCTGGCTTAAAACATTTATTTTGGTTTTTTGTTTTAAAAACAACAAAAAAACAGTCACAATTATAGAGCACGGAGTGCTGTGTTGTGAAATGACCACGGATACATCATGACTGACACTGGTGCATCTCTCTGACTTTGTGTAGGAGGTCGGTCCTTGACTGTGGTTGCAGCAGTGGGAGCTGTGGCAGCAGCGGCCATTTTGGCTCTTGTGTTTCTTGGTGTCGTCTGTGTGAGGTACGTGGCTGAAAATCTGTGCCAGTTCACAGTCACTTATTAGTGAATGATGTCGGATGAGACTTGCGGTGTAAAAACCAGCGTAAGATGGTATTTCTATCGAATGATGTTGTCATGTGCTAAATATTGATGTCATACCCCCCTCTTATGTCTGGGTTGTGCTTAGTTATTTTGGACTTTTGCACTGGGTTTTGATTTTCTTCATACATTCTCGTGTTTTTCTCTCTATAAGCAGGAGGAAACGATCCATAAATGAGGAGGTGAGTCAATCAAAATGAAATATATTACATAGATGGATGTGTTTTTGTGTATACAGTATACACTCAGTGACTACTTTCTTAGGTACACCTTTCTAGTATTGATTTTATATTTTCTGGTTTGTCGTCTTTTGATGTGCAGTGTGCCTTTGTTTGTTTTGACTTTCTCCTGGTTTTTTAAACTCTGCCTTGTGTTTTTGATTATTCTTTTGATTACCCCGTAAATACCTGTCCACCTCCATTACAACAATTGCCTTTTCACATTATCGCTGAGTCTGCTCATGATTATTCTGTCCTGAGTGCCTATAGACTACTGGCTAAGGTGCTTGTAGTCTTGTGGCTAAGGTGCCTATAGACTACTGGCTAAGGTGGTTGTAGTCTAGTGGCTAAGTTGCCTATAGACTACTGGCTAAGGTGCTTGTAGTCTAGTGGCTAAGGGGCCTATAGACAACTAGCTAAGGTGCTTGTTGTCTAGTGGCTAAGGTGCCTATAGACTACTGGCTAAGGTGCTTGTAGTCTAGTGGCTAAGGTGATGCCTTGATGACTGATGACTTGGACCTGGAAGGTTGGTGGTTCAAGCCCTGGTGTAGCCACAGTAAGAATAGTTTGCCCTTCACCCCACAGTGCTCTGCTTAGTCTAATCAACTATAAGTCGCTTTGGAAAACATGTCCACTAAATAACTGCAATGTGAAAATGAACAGGAACTTTCCGCTGAACATTCCCATCCTTTCCCTGCCTGTTCTTCACCCTGCAGGGGAATAACAGCCCAGTGGATGACAACACTGCAGGGATGCCAGTGAGCCACACTGAACCCCAGGGTACAGACAGAGGCAACGGGGAAGGTCCCCTCTACTCCACTGTTCAACCTGCCAACACCCACATCCAGCTAGACCTTCTGTACTCCACTGTTCAACCTGCCAACACCTGCACCCAGCAAGACCTTCTATACTCCACTGTTCAACCTGCCAACACCCACACCCAGCAAGACCTTCTGTACTCCACTGTTCAACCTGCCAACACCTGCACCCAGCAAGACCTTCTATACTCCACTGTTCAACCTGCCAACACCCGCACCCAGCAAGACCTTCTATACTCCACTGTTCAACCTGTCAACACCCGCAACCAGCAAGACCGTCTATACTCCACTGTTCAACCTGCCAACACCCGCAACCAGCAAGACCTTCTATACTCCACTGTTCAACCTGCCAACACCCACACCCAGCAAGACCTTCTGTACTCCACTGTTCAACCTGCCAACACCCGCACCCAGCTAGACCTTCTGTACTCCAATGTTCAACCTGCCAACACCCACACCCAGCAAGACCTTCTGTACTCCAATGTTCAACCTGCCAACACCCGCACCCAGAAAGACCTTCTATACTCCACTGTTCAAAAGCCTCTCCTCGAGTGTGAGGATGATGTTCAGTATGACAGTGTCCAGTTCCTGCCCTCCTGTGCTGCCCCCAGGTGAGAATATCCCCTCATTACACTCCTTGTGCTGACTGTGGCTGTGCCAGCTCTTCTGTTTGGCCCAGTCTACATCAAACAGCCGACTTGAGATGGGGCGAAACCAGACGGGATGGTTTTATAACGTTTTTTGAAGAAAGTCTTAGTGGTGTGTACTGTCCAGTTTTGGAGAGTCTGCTTTCATCAGCTAGCGTTTCCCAAACTGACCACGTTAATGCGACATTGGCTCAGGAGGTAAGAGCGGTCGTCTGGCAGTCAGAGGGTTGCCGGTCCGATCCCGCCCCCTGGGTGTGTCAAAGTGTCCCTGAGCAAGACAACTAACCCCCAAATGCTCCTGATGAGTCAAGTCTCTTCTCAAGTTAACTGTTTTTTGTAGACTGGTTTTAGAACTGAACCAATCACGAAACAGCAAAGCGGATTGGAGAGGACGGTGGTGTGGGCGGAGTCTCTCATCAAACTGTGAACTCGTGTTAATGTTGTTAAAAGAACATCACGGTACCCAACAATAAATACAGTCAATACAACGGGAACGGTAGCTAGCTAAACACAATACACATATAAAGGTCACTAGAAGAAACATGAACCGCCAAGCACGCAGTCGTTGTTATGGAAACATTTATTTGTTTACTTGCCGCTTTGGTGCGGACTGCCTCGTTTTTACTCGGCCGTGGAGCTTTCTTCCGGCTCGCAGGCTAATCACCTGATCCAGACGCATCTTTTGATTGGCTCTTCTTTTCACCTTTTGCTCCTCCTCTTTTGACCCGCCTGCAGTGTGACCTCAGCTGATGAAATCACAGTGATGTACTGACTGACTGAAGCAGAATTCCAGAAGGCTCTTTTGAAGCTGAACTTCTTGCAGCTTGTGCTTCATGTAGCATGCAGTGCACTCTCGGAAATAAAGTCCATAAAAGGATACAAAGAGAGATACAAGAGTTTACGAGAGTTTAAATGAGCTGTTTTCTCCACGCAGGTCACCAGCAGTGAAGGAAGACTGTGCTCTCTACACCACGGTGCAGAAACATCAAACATGAAAATAGATCTCTCGTCCCACAAACCGCAGTGTGCATATGGGTATATCTTTGAATGTGTGAGCAGTTTAAGTGCATTTGCTCCTCAAACTCGACAAAGCAAAATTTGTGTGTCTGATCGCTGATGTGCTGGATGAGCGTTTATTAAAATCAGCGATCATACGTCTGATTGGTGATGTGCAGGATGAGCGTTTATTAAAATCAGTGATAATACGTCTGATCGGTGATGTGCTGGATGAGCGTTTATTAAAATCAGCGATCATACGTCTGATCGGTGATGTGCAGGATGAGCGTTTATTAAAATCAGCGATCATACGTCTGATCGGTGATGTGCTGGATGAGCGTTTATTAAAATCAGCGATCATACGTCTGATCGGTGATGTGCAGGATGCGCGTTTATTAAAATCAGCGATCATACGTCTGATTGGTGGGCATGCAGGCCATTCAGGACTGGAAGAGCAGACATATTGTCTGAGTGACAGATCAGGGAACAAACCACTCCAGTCGTCACACTGAAGATGAGACTCTGGGACTCTTTCTGGTACTTCATCCACTTTACCTCCAGGTCAACTCCTCATCAACTCAGGTCACATGGCTGGGATGACTGTGGTGATTGGCTCTTCAAACGTGCGCTCAAAATGATCATTCATTTGACATTCTGTGACCTGGATATGCAAAACACCCCCATGTCTTCATATCGCATACAAGGTATCGTCAAAATTCCATTTTTTTTTCTTAACAAGCTGTAATTTGTTACAACTAAGACATTTGCTGGATTAAAAGGCTTTTTATCTGCATGTTTAACCTTAGCTATTGATTTTATGGGCCAATTGTTATCACATGTCGCAATGGTTTAATTTCTTTTAATTTATTTGTGGATGTGGACGCAGAAATATCAACCATTTTAAATTCGATTTCTAAACCGGCACACAATATAAGTTTTTGCGAAAAGATTTTGAGCAGTAATTAGGCAACATACCAGTAACTATGTGAATAGGCTCGGCCCTTTTCCCTGCCTATATGCATTATTGTGGCTGCCAACCAATTAAGTATTTCGCCAAGCAATTTGATTCGCAGAATGTGAGTTTAAGGTTTAATCCTGGTTCCTTATGGCATCATCACTGTCATTTGCGTTTCAGTACTGGGCAAGACCTACACACCACTGGTAGTTCATAAATGAAGTTAATTTAAACTATAAATACCAAAAAAAGAACACAATATAATTCTGATTCACTCTTTTGTGGTAGTACATTTTCCTCAGGATAGATGCATGCAGTGCATTTCATTTTCCTGTAGATGGCAGTATTGCTACTACTGTAAAGGAGTCAAACTCAAACAAGGAGTAAATTTGAGGTATGTCCCAAGATATTTTATGAAGCAAGATTAAATAAAGTAGGTTGGGAAATTGGTTTTACGTAGGGATCCTGGACTTTGACAATGATTGGTGTCTACATATCAAGCCTCACATGAATATGAATCTCTGCTGCTTTTTACAGTTTATACATGCATTGAAGCCTCAGCAGGTAGCAGATGTAGTTCTCATTAGCAGTGCGTTCGCGGTTTCACTTTAGAAGTGGAGACGTCCCGTCTCTGGAAGCACATTTTCACTGGTTTACTCATCTCACATGAAGACAATGGTCATTAATTTAGAGAAGGAGATACTTCAAATAAAAAAAAAAAGAACAAAACAATAATTAAGATATTCACATCTGTGAATGAACAAATTGAATTTGTACATGTGCTTATGTGTGTGCATGCGTGTGTTTGGAGGCATGCGTGTTTGTGTTAGTGTTATTATTCTTTTTACACTTCCAAGGCAGCATTTCGAGACAGTGGTTGAGAGTATGTTTCCATTTCCCTGATTGCAGTGAGTAACAGTGTTTATTTTAATTAGAAAACTAAAGCAAAGCAGAAAAGAGATTTTAGCTTTAACTTATCCAGCTAACTCAGTAATCCTGCTCTGTGGGTTTTACTCTATCCTGCTTCGTGATACAGGCCCCAGATGTGCCTTTCCGGACGGATGATCTCTTTTTCTGCTGGTTATTGTTCTCCACATTTACGCCCTGCCTGGTCAGGATTGGTCCACCGCAATTAGCCCGAATGTCCATAGAAGTGTGCACACCTGAGTTCAGTCAGGTACGCCTCACACAAACCCACACAGGTACACAGTGCGGGGTGCCACCTGAGAGGCACCTGAGGCTTGGCCCCGTTGTAGCCAGAGCTCCAAATCTTACACTGCACAGGAAGGGGTGTGGCTTAAACACCCCAAACATGAAGAGGGTGTGGCTATACATCAACAGTGCTGCTGTCCACCCTTGGCCCCACCCATGTTTTAACACACTGTTTTGTCTTCATCTTACAATGCTTTGTTTTATCGACTCAGTTGTTACATGTTCTGATTTTACCAATTTAAGATAATATTTTAGTTTTAAATATGTTGCTTGATTGTGCACATTGATGTAATATGGTTTGTTTAAGCATTGTAAAGAACTGTAAACCTCTGGTCTCTATGAATAAAGTTTATTATTATTTGCGAACATTATAAAGCCTTCATGTTTTGCCTGCAAAAAAAACGAACAACAAAAAAAACCCTATCAGTGGGACGCTATGCTTAGAGGCGCGGGCTTGCCAGCTTGGAGGGCAGTAATTGGTGAATACTTTCTAATGGGAACGAAAGTATCAAAAAGCACAGCCGCCAAATAAATCCACACAATCCGTATGAAGAAAATGTGCCTTTAAACGAGCCGTTTGGAATTCCACGTAGCGACATCACAACGATACGCTTGTTTGCTTCAGCACGGGCCACCTTGTAACCGGAACAAATCAAATAACAGACTTCAGTTCGTTGGTGCTAACCAGCCAATCAGAACAGTGGTTCGTTAAGGTCAATGAGCCTTAAAGACACAGTCACTAAAACAGCCTGTTCTTGGTAAAGCTCATGAGAAGTGCTGGAGAATGGACACTTAAAACAACATAGAGAAAACCACCAAACACCACCATATCAGGACCTAAAATATAACACTGGAAAATACACAAAATGGGACCTTTAAAATATTCTATTGAACTGTAATGCTCATGTGGCTTTATTGTGTATTGATTTTCATTCTTGGGTACCAATACGGAATCATGTACACTGAGCAACTTCATGCATAAAAGCATGCATGGTCAAGAGGTTCAGTTGTTGTTCATACCAAACCTCAGAATGGGGAAGAACTGTGATCTCAGTGACTCTGACCGTAGAATGATTGTTGGTGACTGTCGAGGTTCGAGGAGAATCTCAGAAACTGCTGATCTCCTGGGATTTTAACACACAACAGTCTTGAGAGTTTACAGAATGTGCTGCGAAAAAAATCAAAAACATCCAATGAGCAGCAGTCCTGTGAGCTGAAACACCTTGTTAATGAGAGAGGTCATGGAGAATGGCCAGACAGGTTCAAGCCGACTGGAAGGTGACAGTAACGCAAATAACCACACGTTACAACAGTGGTATGCAGAAGAGCATCTCCGAACACACAATGCGTCAAACCTCTAAGTGGACAGGCTACAGCAGCAGAAGACCAATATGTCTAAAGAATAAGCCTAATAAATACCTAATAAAGTGCTCACTGAGTGTTCGTTGTATTACATGTATTTTGGAAAACACATTTGTTTGCAACACTATGAATAAAGTTCATAATTACTTTTTTAAATTGTAGGGCCTTCATGTTTTGAACTCGATCATATCTTTCATTCATGTAGTTTATTTCTGTGATGTGAAAGATGTAATAGTCTGTCCAATAAATCATAGACACTAAAAGCTGTCATCCTTCTGAAATGTGGGCAACTATTTATGTGAAGGAAGAGCCATGCAGCAGGCAAAACTAAAGTTTGAAACATTGACATGAACATCAGCCACAGTATGTTCACCGGAACGGATCTATGCCGTGAGAACATAAAGACAAGCAGAGAGAAGTTTGTGCCTTAACTTCCTCTGTGGTCAAGTGCTGCACCTCTGACATGAAGCCATTCCACCCACAGCCACACAGAGCCCAGCAGAGCCCCTCACTGCAGCCCATTCACTGGGCACAAGAGCACTATCACCTAATATAAAACATGCACCCTGCTCTCACTCAGACACAGAGCCCAGCAGAGCCCCTCACTGGGCACAAGAGTACTATCACCTAATATAAAACATGCACCCATCAGCTCTCACTCAGACACAGAGCAAATCACTCAACTCATTTTCTTGAGCCCAGTTCAAAAACATGCCCACATTTTATGAACAGGGTCAGTGCGGCAGTGCTGTTCTCACATTCAGTCCTGCTGCTCTGTCAGTCAGGCTGTCACACTCACGAGCACTTCCTGTCCACCTGGCAGGCCACCCCCTCTGCCATCCTTCACATCTTCTGCTCCTCGTGCTCCTGGCTGCCATTGGCTGCTGCAGTCGCTGTGGCTGTGTCACAGAGGAGCCTTCCAGGAGAAAAGGCAGAGGACGTCTGAATGTTGCCCAATGAAGAACAACAACATAGAGCCAGTTGCATTTTGTTTCAGTGCCTGTTTTCATTTCCCCTCCTTGAACTGCGGGATTGAGAAAAGTGCCACATCAAAGGTAGGAAATACTCACAATACACACATAATACACCTCTGTACAGCAAGTGTGACTGCAATTTGTGGATTCTTTCCAAAAAAAAAAAAAAAGAAGATGACATAACACTCATTTAGCAAACCGCTGAGCCCTGATCCACACTCTCTCCTGGTAAGTGTTTTATCATATTATTTAATTTACTCAACGTTTTGTCACAATGTTGTGGTGCAGGAAAATAAAACCGGGAACAAATATGAAAATAAAGCGCATTTTCCTGCTCTAATGACTGCTGTTTGTTCCGTACAAATCAGCCTGTCTGTTACAATAAGAGTACAGAGAATACTCAGTGTAATGCAGCACAATAACTCACAGTGTGCTCTTATGTAGCATCTGTTACAATGAGAGAATAGCGAATACTCACACTGTGTAACAGCGCAATAACTCACTGTGTGCTCTTGTGTAGCATCTGTTACAATGAGAGAATAGAGAATACTCACACAGTGTAACAGCATAATAACTCACTGTGTGCTCTTGTGTAGCATCTGTTATAATGAGAGTATAGAGAATACTCACACAGTGTAACAGCACAATAACTCACTGTGTGCTCTTGTGTAGCATCTGTTACAATGAGAGTATAGAGAATACTCACACAGTGTAACAGCACAATAACTCACTGTGTGCTCTTGTGTAGCATCTGTTACAATGGGAGTATAAAGAATACTCACACAGTGTAACAGCACAATAACTCACTGTGTGCTCTTGTGTAGCATCTGTTACAATGAGAGTATAGACAATACTCACACTGTGTTCTTCCATGCCATTCATTTTTAGTGTAAAATAATAACTCATATCTGTATTCATGTCTCATGTATCTGATGCAGCCATGCTCTTCAAGATCTTCGTATCCCTCCTGTCTGTGTCAGGTAAAGTGCTCGTTAAAGTTTTATTTTTATTTTTTAATGCAGTTATGATTTTTCAGTGCTGCGTCCCAGCGTCTTAGGGACAGTGAGTGACAAGGAGCACAAAAAAAAGAAAAAGAAAATGTATCTATGTAAATATTTTTGGTTTCTATTCTTTCATGTTAAAAATTGTTCTGTGTTAAATGTAAGTTTATATATACATTTATATATACATTTTTGTCATTTGGCAGACGCTTTTAATCCAAAGCGATTTACAAGTGCAATATATAGATGCTTTTGCAAAACAAAATGTAATGTTCCGTCATGCCAATAAAGCAACGTGAAGGGAAAGGAAAGAGCGAGAGAGAGACAGAGAGAGAGAGATAATTTTACATTTTTTAATGATGAAGTTCCTCTTCATACCCAGCTTTGAACCTGAGATAGAGTTCAGTACAGTTGTTATGAAGTCATAATCTTCATTTCCATTAATTTAATCCATGATCTGTAATGACTTGTGTGTATGTGTGTATGTGTGTGTGTGTGTGTGTGCGTGTGTGTGTGTGTATGTTTGTGTGTGTGTTTGTGTGCATGTGTATGTGTGTGTGTGTATGTGTGTGCGTGTGTGTGTGTGTGTGTGTGTGTGTGTATGTATGTGTGTGTGTGTGTGTGTGTTACAGGTGTTCTTGGCCAGGGCGGATGGGGAGTGACTTACACCCCTGAGAGAATCTGTGCCTTAAAGGGGTCTTCAGTAGACATGCGCTGTGCTTACTTTCATCCCACATATTATTACATAAATTCAATAAAATATTATTACAGAGTGCAGAAAGCATTCTGGTTTATTCGCCAGCGCCCTTCACAGGAGCCTGAAGACCTGTCCCTGGACCCAGAGTACTCGGGTCGTGTGGAGTACCGTGGGAATCAGATCAGTGACTGCACTTTTAGAATAAAACAACTGAGAGAAAGTGATTCACAAACATATCGCTTCAGGTTCCTGACAAACCATGATGGAAAATATACTGGCCGACCTGGTGTCTCATTGACAGTTACAGGTAACCATTTAATGCGATGAGCTCAGAGGATTCTTCTCCTATATCTATGAATGGAAGACTGGGGAAGGGAGGGATGTTTTTACAGTTTTAATTTGTTTGCAGCTCTACAGGTGAGGGTGAATCCTGGCTCAGTGACAGAGGGACAGAGTGTAACACTGACCTGTAGCACCACCTGCATTCTGACTGGCAGCCCAGCCTTCACCTGGTACAGGGACGGGTCTCCTCTGTTCTTCACCACCCAGACACACCAGCTCACAGCCAGCTGTGAAGATGGAGGCACATACTCCTGTGCTGTAAAAGGATCTGAGCTTCTCCCCTCCCCTGCAGTGGCTCTTACTGTGAACTGTGAGTACAAGAGGCCAGACTCGTGTGTTTCACACTATTGGTGATGTTATCAACACTGTAGAAATGTTTGACACATCACACAGGTTTCAAAGCATCCAGCCTAAATGTACCGTAAAATTCTACAGATTATCAAATGCTGCATGCTTATGTACAGATTGCACTTAGACGGTTTACTGTCTTCATCTATTAACTGAAACATGAATATTGGAATATTGAATATTGAATATAAATGCATGATTTAATGATTTTAAAGCACTATACGTGTGCCAGAGTCCAGTTTAGATTCCACATGAAACGAAAAACACTTCTTCCCTCTTCCAGATCATCCTAAAAGAGTCTCAGTATCAGTGAACCCCTCTGGTGAAATAGAGGAGGGCAGTTCAGTGACTCTGACCTGCAGCAGCGATGCCAACCCACCAGTGCAGAGATACACCTGGTTTATAGAGACTGGAGCTGGAGTCTGGCAGGCAGGATCAGCACAGAGTCTCAACTTGTCTTATGTTAACTCCTGGAGCAGTGGACAGTACTACTGTGAGGCAAAGAACACCCACGGAGCCCAGAACTCCACTGCTCTCCTGCTCACAGTGCAAGGTAAGGCCAGTTAGGCAAGGTAACAAGTTAGGCTGCAGCCTACATGACAATTTTTTTTTTGCCTACAATACCTAGCCCATTGTTTCTTCTCACATAAAATCAATCACTCAAAATGCATTCACTGAAATTGGCCTAGTGATGAAGATGTTGGAAGATTGGTGGAATTAATTATTGTGACTAATAGAATTTTTTTTTTATCCCAAATACAGTGGTGTCATGTTCCAGTTTATTCCACTTCCCTTGCTGCTGCCGTCTGCACACACACCTTCGCCGGTCTCTCTCAAAGATACTCCAAATAAAACAATTTGCTACACATCAATATACTAAAAAGATTTGTTTAATTCAACAAGCGTAGGCTAACATTAAATGCGCAGAGCAAGTTCAGTCTGGAAACTCTTGCTGCAACATCCAACCGTCGGTCGGCCTCAGCAAGCACATGTCCTCAAACTCACCCAATCACATACAGGCATCACTACATGTCCTCAAACTCATCCAATCACATACGGACATCACTACATGTCCTCAAACTCAACCAATCACATTCAGACATCACTACATGTCCTCAAACTCAACCAATCACTTTGACCAATTACAAGTGTGCACAAATTCAAGTAAACGTGAGACGGGTGCGTGGGGGTTGGACCCAAAATGCACGACTCAGAAACAATAGTAATATAAAGACCCCTCAGGGCTTTATTCGGGACGAATCCCAGGGGAGTAGTCAACACAAGCAAAGTCCATACACATAGATCATCCAAACAAAAAGTAAACAAACAAAAAGCACGGTGCCGAGGGAAGAGGCAAACTCGTAGTCGGTAGACGTGCAGGGAGGTCCGGTAGCAGGAGAGCTGTCAGCGAGGCAGATGAACAGACGGACGGCAGGCAGAGGCGTAGTCGTGGACGAAGCGGGAGTCGAAACCATGAAACAATCAGCGAAGCAAAAGTACAAAAAAACGGTAGGCGAGGACGGAGTCAAAAAACAAACGATGGTCACAAAACAGAAATCAATAAACAATGGTCGGTAACAGGCTTGGATCGTAACGTGTAATCAATAGTGGTAAATGCTCAAGAGTTGCGTGGTAAACAGAGGCAGACAATTTCGTGAAGAACAGTTGCGCGACTGGGCTATAAATGCGGGTGTAGACAGGTGTAGACAATTAGTTAGAGCGTAGCAAGGAAATGGAAAACAGGTGCGATGGATGACAAGTTTAACAAGGAGATTAGTAATCGTTAGTAATAAACCTATCCTTCCCTAGCATTAGTAAATTAGTAAATGACATGCACGAGAAACGTAAGGTAACATGAACACATGATTAGTCTTGTTAGTTTCTACCCAATCCTGATTTAGCGTTAGTCGTTTTAGTAAATAGACAAATGGAAATAATTAGGGAGTGAATGACAGAAGGAGCGAGAGAGAAAAGGTGGAACGCAAGGTTTGCGGAAAGACATGTAAAAGTGTATGCATAAACCACGACCAGTTAACGTAACAATAAACATAAATCAAAACATAATACAAAACGAAACTAAGACGATAACCATTCAACATAACAAGGTAATATAATCGTAACGAAACATAACTAGACATGACGAGAAAATAAATCGTAACAAGAAATAAACTAAACAACATGACGAACCTAGACTAACATAATACATGATAAGACACTACGTGACTAAGACAACATGAATAAACAAAAAACATGGCGAGACAGACCTGAAACGTGACAAAACGTACTGCAGGCATAGATGGGTTTGTTCCCACATTTAGAAACTTTCACCTTCTAATGCCTTGGATGTTAATTCTTTCTATCAATCAGTTTCACAAAGGTTCTTTTTATATTTACAGTTTATTATTTTAATTATTATTATTATTATTATTATAATTATAGTAATAATAATAATTATTATTATTATTATTACTGTATTGATGTCTGTTTATATTCTTATATTATTATTGTCGTTTTTGGTTTAATTTAGATTTGTTGGAGTTATTTTTCTCATCTGGTTTGAAAACAAAAAAACAGTCGCAATTTCACAAGCACGGAGTGCCGTGTTGTGAAATGACCACGGATACATCATGTCTGACACTGGTGCATCTCTCTGACTTTGTGTAGGAGGTCAGTCCTTGACTGTGGTTGCAGCATTGGGAGCTGTGGCAGCGGCAGCCATTTTGGCTCTTGTGTTTCTTGGTGTCGTCTGTGTGAGGTACGTGGCTGAAAATCTGTGCCAGTTCACAGTCACTTATTAGAGAATGATGTCGGATTAGACTTGTGGTGTAAAAACCAGCGTAAGATGCGATTTCTATATGATGTTGTCATGTACCATACCCCCCTCTTATGTCTGGGTTGTGCTTAGACCACTGCATCATTAGTTATTTTGGACTTTTGCACTGGGTTTTGATTTTCTTTATACATTCTTGTGTTTTTCTCTCTATAAGCAGGAGGAAACGATCCATAAATGAGGAGGTGAGTCAATCAAAAGGAAATATAATACATAGATGTATGTGTTTTTCTTCATACAGTATACACTAAGTGACCACTTTCTTAGGTGCACCTTTCTATTATTGATTTTATATTTTTTGGTTTGTGGTCTTTGGATGTGCAGTGTGCCTTTGCTTGTTTGGATTTTCTCCTGGTTTTTTAAACTCTGCCCTGTGTTTTTGATTATTCTTTTGATTACCCCGTATGTACCTGTCCACCTCCATTATGACAATTGCCTTTTGACATTATCGCTGAGTCTGCTCATGATTATTCTGTCCTGGGTGCCTATAGACTACTGGCTAAGGTGCTTGTAGTCTTGTGGCTAAGGTGCCTATAGACTACTGGCAATGGTGCTTGTAGGCTAGTGGCTAAGGTAATGCCTTGATGACTGATGACTAGGACCTGGAAGGTTGGTGGTTCAAGCCCTGGTGTAGCCACAGTAAGATGGCAAATGTGTCCACTAAATAAGTGCAATGTGAAAATGAACAGGAACATTTTCTGCTGAATCCTTTCCCTGCCTGTTCTTCACCCTGCAGGGGAATAACAGCCCCGTGGATGACAACACTGCAGGGATGCCAGTGAGCCACACTGAACCCCAGGGTACAGACAGAGGCAACAGGGAAGGTCCCCTCTACTCCACTGTTCAAGCTGCCAACACCCACATCCAGCTAGACCGTCTATACTCCACTGTTCAACCTGCCAACACCTGCACCCAGCAAGACCTTCTGTACTCCACTGTACAACCTGCCAACACCCGCACCCAGCAAGACATTCTGTACTCCACTGTTCAACCTGCCAACACCCACACCCAGCAAGACCTTCTATACTCCACTGTTCAACCTGCCAACACCCACACCCAGCAAGACCTTCTGTACTCCACTGTTCAACCTGCCAACACCCACACCCAGCAAGACCTTCTATACTCCACTGTTCAACCTGCCAACACCCGCACCCAGCTAGACCTTCTGTACTCCACTGTTCAACCTGCCCCAACCCGCACCCAGCAACACGTTCTATACTCCACTGTTCAAAAGCCTCTCCTCGAGTGTGAGGATAATGTTCAGTATGACAGTGTCCAGTTCCTGCCCTCCTGCGCTGCCCCCAGGTGAGAATACCCCCTCATTACACTCCCTGTGCTGACTGTGGCTGTGCCACCTCTTCTGATTGGCCCAGTCTAAATCAAACAGCGGACTTGAGACGGGGCGAAACCAGACGGGATGGTTTTAGAATGTTTTTTGAAGAAAGTCTTAGTGGTGTGTACTGTCCAGTTTTGGAGAGTCTGCTTTCGTCGGCTAGCGTTTCCCAAACTGACCATGTCAATACGACATTGGCTCAGGAGGTAAGAGCAGTCATCTGGCAGTCAGAGGGTTGCCGGTCCGATCCCGCCCCCTGGGTGTGTAAAAGTTTCCCTGGGCAAGACAACTAACCCCCAAATGCTCCTGATGAGTCAAGTCTCTTCTCAAGTTAACTGTTTGTTGTAGTCTGGTTTTAGAACTGAACCAATCACGAAGCAGCACAGCGGATTGAAGAGAACAGTGGTGTGGGAGGAGTCTCTCATCAAACTGTGAACTTGTGTTAATGTTGTTAAAACAACATCACGGTTCCCAACAATAAATACAGACAATACGACGGTAATGGTAGCTAGCTAAACAAAATACACATATAAATGTCACGAGAAGAAACATGAACCGTCAAGCACGCGGAGTCGTTGTTATGGAAACATTTGTGTATTTGTTTGCTTGGCGCTCTGGTGCGGACTGGCGAATTGAATGATCATTCATTTGACATTCTGTGAACAGTATGCCATTTTATTGACTTAACTAGGTGTAATTTGTTACAACTAAGATATTTGCTGGATTAAAAGGCTTTTTATCTGCCTGTTTAACCGTAGCTATTGATTTTATGAGCCAACTGTTATAACCTGTCGCAATGGTTACTTTTTTCAAATTTATTTGTGGATGTGGACGCAGAAACAACGACCATTTTATATTCGATTTCTAAACCGGCACACAATTTTAGTTTTTGCGAAAAGATTTTGAGCAGTAATTAGGCTACGTACCTGGATTACTTTGCGAATAGCCTGCCTATACGCATTATCGTGGCTGCCAACCAATTAAGTATTTCACCAAGCAATGTGATTCGCAGAATGTGAATTTATTTAAGGTGTTATCATGGTTCTTTATGCCATCGGCACTGTCATTTGCGTTTTAGTACTGGACAAGACCTACACACCACTGGTAGTTCATAAATTAAGTTAATTTTAAAAAATCACTTGAAAGAACACAATATAATTGTGATTCATGTAGCAATGGTAAAACCTGCTATTGGTGGTAGCAAATTATCCTCAGGATAGATGCATGCAGTGCATATCAAACCTTCCTGTAGATGGCGATATTGCTACTACAGTAAAGGAGTCAAACTTGCATGTAAATTTGAGGTATGTCCCAAGATATGTTATGAAGCAAGAAACAATAATTATGATATGCACATCTGTGAATGAACAAATTGAATTTGTACATGTGCTTATGTGTGTGCATGCGTGTGTTTGGAGGCATGCGTATGTGTGTTAGTGTGTCTGTTTATCAGACCGTGTGTATACAGGAATCTTTACCAAACATATAACTAAACTTCATTATCGGATTTATGTTGGAATGGATAAGATCAGGAATTAGCCTATGCTTGTAAAAAAAAATAAGTGCTAAGATGTTTATTTTATGTTAAAGTTTTGTGTTTAAATAAAGGACCATCAAAAAGTCTCTCTTGCTCTCTCACATACAAAGAAAGATTTAAAAAAAACACAGGACTCAGGTTCTAAGGTATTTCATTTATTCATAGCATTTATGAACAAAGGAATTATTGGCATCATCCTCATCATCATTATTTAATCAATATTATTATTACTTTTGCATTTCCAAGGCAGAATTTCTAGACAGTGGTTGAGACCATTTTTCCATTTCCCTGATTGCAGTGAGTAACAGTGTTTATTTTAATTAGAAAACTAAAGCAAAGCAGAAAAGAGATTTAGCTTTAATCATTTGAAGAGGAGAACCCAGCACTCATAATGCAGACCTGCTCTTCCTGTTCTGTTCTGTTTGGGGCGAATCAGGGTTTAAACCCGCTACCTCACAACTGCTGTACATCAGCTCTCCTGGGACCAAACGCACAACTTAGGGCCTTTTTCACAAAGCAGGGATACGGGGTCAGCTTGGTAGTAAAACACAGAACCATCTTAAAACACGGACTCAAGTAAAAAGAGCTGTTCCAGGTTTTACCTATCCAAGCAAACTGCTTTGTGGGTTTTACTCAGTGCCGTTATCCAGCTAACTCAGTATTCCTGCTCTGTGGGTTTTACTGAGTGCACTCATCCAGCTAACCCAGTAATCCTGCTCTGTGGGTTTTACTCAGTGCACTTATCCAGCTAACTCAGTAATCCTGCTCTGTGGGTTTTACTCAGTGCACTTATCCAGCTAACTCAGTATTCCTGCTCTGTGGGTTTTACTCAGTGCACTTATCCAGCTATCTCAGTAATCCTGCTCTGTGGGTTTTACTCAGTGCAGTTATCCAGCTATCTCAGTAATCCTGCTCTGTGGGTTTTACTCAGTGCAGTTATCCAGCTAACCCAGTAATCCTGCTCTGTGGGTTTTACTCAGTGCAGTTATCCAGCTAACTCAGTAATCCTGCTCCTGCCCCAGATGTGCCTTTCTCAGACCGGACGGATGATCTCTTTTTCTGCTGGTTATTGTTCTCCACATTTACGCCCCTGCCTGGTCAGGATTGGTCCACCGCTATTGGCCTGAATGTCCATAGAAGTGTGCACACCTGAGTTCAGTCAGGTACGCCTCACACAAACCCACACAGGTACACAGTGCGGGGTGCCACCTGAGAGGCACCTGAGGCTTGGCCCCGTTGCAGCCAGAGCTCCGAATCTTACACTGCACAGGAAGGGGTGTGGCTTAAACACCCCAAACATGAAGAGGGTGTGGCTATACATCAACAGTGCTGCTGTCCACCCTTGGCCCCACCCATGTCATGTGACCACACCCTCCAAACAGCTTGTTTTCCAAGAAAAAATAAAAAGATAAGAATATCACAACACCACATACATATGTAACCATATGTTACTTAGTATGCAAGAAGAAACAGTATTTTTTATCAACAGGAACCAAAGTTAAAAAAAAATTCTTTTTTTACAGGTAATTTTAGTAGTGCATGGCTCTAGTAGGTAGGTAAGTAAGCAAGTTTCTGTCTGCACTTAATACTTCAGAGAGCAAACTGTCTTTTAATGCCAGTCTGTGGGGAACTGGGGGAGACTGCCCTTGTTCAGGGAGACGGGATGAAATCAGGTGCACACAGAATAAAAGCAGTGTTCATTTCCAATCAGAGAGTGTAACAGGCCTGTTTAAAGCAGGTGTGTGCCTTCTGCACGATATCGCAACGAGAACAGAGTTTTAAAGCCATGCAGCCCCCATACCACAGCGCTTTAGACGACCAGCAGCTCCAGTCCACATATATACAAATTGGCCGCCCTATTACGTTTCTTTAAAGAATTATAGAAAAACAACAATAAAAAGACAAGACTTATTTGGCTTATTTACCTCACAAAGTGCTTTTGTTAGCTTAGCTCTCTAAATATACTCATTTCATTGTAGTGAATGGCAGATTCTCCAGCAGAAGTAGGCTACTCCTACCCACACAAAAACAGACCACAAACATAAAATACACACATGGAGTGGATGGTTTACGTGACATTGGGGGGGAAATGAGTTTAATTTGTGATGACAGTGATGATTTAAAAATGAACAGAACAACTCGATGAAAGAATAGTGCACATTTTAAGTCTCCAGTTTTTATAGACAAAGTGGCAGGCACACCTGAACCTAGTTTTGGTGGTCATCTCCCCTCTTTGACCACTAGAGAGACAAAGCTCCTCAGAGACAAAACGTATGGTCCTCCCTGTGCAAGAGGCTATGGCTTTCAGCAGCAGCCAGCGTAAAGTCTTTCTGAAATTGAGAAAAATACTCAAAGAAGCTGTAACTTGAAGAGAAATTAAAGACCAACACCTTTCTTGCATAAACACACAGACTTCTTGCTTTATCTTCTCATGGTTCCGCTTATTCTCTTCTCCCTCTCTCTCTCCATCCGTCTCACGTTCTCTCACTTTCTCTCACTTCCTTCTTCTCCGTCTCGACAATTCCACTGAATTAATCTTCCTCTCGATTGGCCAATGAGAGGCCAAGTCCCGCAGCTCTGATTGGTCAGTCCACTGATCAAGGGGGCGGAGATAGGGACACTTGATCTGTATTTGGAGACTGGGCGCCACCTGCAGGAAGAGAGAGGAACTTTTCAGAGATGCAGTCGGAAGCACAGACTGGAGAATTCACCATCGGAACTGAAATGACCCCACAGAGAGGTTACAAGATCTGCTGCTGCATGTAATCCCACTTTCCCCACAAATTAACAATATATATATATATATATTAGGCGGCCTGTAGTGTGGTGGTTAAGGTAAATGACTGGGACAGGCAAGGTTGGTGGTTCTAATCCCGGTGTAGCCACAATAAGATCCATTATTAGATCCGATATTAGATTATTAGATCCGATAGATCCGAACAGCCGTTTGGCCCTCGAGCAAGGCCCTTAAACCTGCATTGCTCCAGGATGGTCTCCTGCTTAGTCTAATCAACTGTATGTCGCTCTGGATAAGAGTGTCTGCCAAATGCCAATAAAGCAATGTAATATATATACACTCACCAAGCACTTTATTTGGAACATTTTTACTTTATTACACCTACTCATTCTTGCAATTATCTAATCGGACAATTGTGTGGCAGTAGTGCAATGCATACAATCATGTAGATATGGGTGAGGAGCTGCAGAGAATGGTGCAAAAAACAAAAAAAACATCCAGTGAGCAACAGTTCTGTGGGCAGAAATGCCTCGTTAATGAGAGACGTCAGAGGAGAAAGGCCAGACTGGAAAAGGCTGACAGGAAGGTGACAGTGACATAAATAACCACACATTAGAGCAGTGGTATGCATATGTGTGTAAGTAGTTAGGTGTGTGTACATTACATGTGCTGCTTTCTGTTTGTGGAGCTGTGGTGGCAGTAAGGCTTCTAACCACTGCATCCTGTCCACTGCCCACTGCTTCCTGTTGTACCTACCCTGTTTGGGGGCTGGGGCTGTTAAGGGGGACATTCACTATTCGTGGTTTAGGCAGAAAGACTTTTGATTAGTATTTCTGATTTTGGTTTTTGTGTTTTGACTCTTTTTGCAAAATCCATCTTGCTTATTATACCGAGAACTTCCTGCTGTGTGCCCGTGAGAGCAAGTGCATTCAGGAGTGTTTACAAATGTGGAGTTTGAGTTTTACTTCATTACAACATCTATGCCGGAATGGATGATCCCAGGAATATGCTTGTAAAAATAATTGTAATTATGCTTAAAACATTTTTTAATAAATCGTCATAATAATAAAATAGAACAATAAACTCAATTACATTTGATTCTGCTGAAGAGAGAAGAGCTCTTCCTGTCCGACCAGGAAAATGCAGTCTTGTTGTTATTCTGACTGAATGATGTCAGAGCCACAGGTGAAGGGTGTAAAACCCCACGCTAACCCAATGACGGAATTTAGCCAGGGCCGAAGGGGTTTGCATGCTTGTCCTTCTGGTGTTGCTGGAAGAATATTATTAGGGTTAAATAGTAATGACCGCTATGCAGAGAGTCTAGATCAGATAATGAATAAACCACATTACAAAGACAGTAGTACCACTCTGCCTTCCGCTCTTTACTGGTCCGGGCTGACCAAGAATCTCCACAGTAGGGCCAATACATTCACCTTCGTTATCTGACTCCATTTAAGCTATAATTTAGAAATTTGGGTTTGAAACATACGCAAACCTCGGGAGTGATTACACTCGACTCTTACCTGCGCCACCATTACTCAATATATGCTCCCGGGATTAGCATTATTGCTGAATCTCAGTTCGGCGGAGAAACTCAGAGGCTGAGGGTCTAGCCAACACAATAAATGCACTATATTGACATGATAGTTGCGAGCCCAGGTCGGTGTGCATTTAGAGGGCTCCTTAGAGCTAACTTGACAGGAACCGGCGTAGAAATGCCCATGGGTTCCCTTCGCATTAAATTACAAGAGCCATGCACCACCAATCCTTTGGGCCGAACTTGGCTGCCTTTCCCAGCTTGGAAACACCACTAAAGTAACAAGCCACTGATCAGTTGGTCTTTGGTCAATATTGTCCCCCTAAGTATTCAGTCATAATTTAGGCTGAAAAAGGTACAAGATGAATTAGAGTCATGGAGGTCACGCAAGTTACAAACAAAATAATTTATTTGCAGACAGGTAGGTTATTAGAATACTTCCTTGCTTTTATGCCAAATCACATGTTTGAACCAGGCGGCAGTGCCATAAATCAACCTGGAGGGGTGGTCAAATCTTGAATTTAGACCCCCCACCCTTGGGGGCTGTTAAGTAGGGAAATTGAGATGATTCCCAGAGCGGACATGTAGGTTTTCCCTTGAGTTTATTAAACTCCATTTGGTATGAAATGTATCTCATCTGATTCCTTGATTTTAACGGATCACATCCATACCAAACAGATTACCCATGTGTTTTATTATGTTGCAGTTATCATGAAACTTCCCTCCTGATTATTATAATTTTGTTTCATTTGCACTCCATTGTACGTCGCTCTGGATGAGAGCGTCTGCTAAATGCCTTGTAATGTAAAGTAAATGTAATGAGGTTCAGTTGTTGTTCATACCAAACCTCAGAATGGGGAAGAAATGTGATCTCAGTGACTCTGACCGTGGAATGATTGTTGGTGCCTGCCGAGGTGGTTCGAGTATCTCAGAAACTGCTGATCTCCTGGGATTTTAACGCGCAACAGTCATGAGAGTTTACAGAATGTGAATTAATAATAAAGTGCTCACTGAGTGTTCATTGTATTACATGTATTTTGGAAAATGCAACACTATGAATAAAGCTTATAATTCCTTTTCTTAATTGTAGGGCCTTCATGTTTTGAACTGCATCACACCTTTAATTCATGCAGAGAGAAGTTAACTTCCTCTGTGGTCTGTGGTCAGGCGCTTCACGTCTGACATGAAGGGTGACATGGCTCAGGCAGTAAGAGCAGTTGTCTGGCAGTCGGAGGGTTGCCGGTTTGATCCCCCACCCGGAATGTGTCGAAGTGTCCCTGAGCAAGACACCTGACCCCTAAATGCTCCTGATGAGCTGGTCGGTGCCTTGCATGGCAGCCAATCGCCATTGGTGTGTGAGTGTGTGTATGAATGGGTAAATGAGAAGCATCAAGTGTACAGTGTTTTGGATAAAGGCGCCATATAAATGCCAACCATTTACCATTCATCATGAAGCCATTCCACCCACAGCCACACAGAGCCCAGCAGGGTCCCTCACTGCACCCCACTCACTGGGAACAAGAGTACTATCACCTAATATAAAACATGCACCCTGCTCTCACTCAGACAGAGAGCCCAGCAGAGCCCCTCACTGGGCACAAGAGTACGGTGGCCCAGAAGGACATTCGTCGCTCTCAGAACTGTTTACACAATGTGATCAGCAGCTCTTATTAACATCCATCCATCCTTCCATCATCATCATAACCTGCTTATCCTGAACAGGGTCACGGTGGGGCTGGAGCCTATCCCAGCATACATTGGGTGAAAGGCAGGAATACACCCTGGACAGGTCGCCACCCTGGACTCATACCCACAGGCAATTTAGACTCTCCAATCAGCCTAGCCTGCATGTCTTTGGACTGTGGGAGGGAACTGGAGTACAAAATGAAATATATGACATAGATGTACGTGTTTTTGTGTGAACAGAATACACTCAGTGACCACTTTCTTAGGTGCACCTTTCTAGAATTGATTTTGGATTTTCTGGTTTGTGGTCTCTGCCTGGTTTTTGGACTGTTTTGAATTTTTGTATATGTGCCTTTGCTTGTTTGGACATTCTCCTGGTTTTTTAAACTCTGCCTTGTGTTTTTGATTACTCTTCTGATTACCCCGTATGTACCCATCCTCCTCCATTACAACAAGTGCCTGTCCCTGGATTACGTTTTGGATCTGCCCCTTGGTTATTAAACGCCTGCCATTTTTCACATTATCCCCGAGTCTGCTCATGATCATTCTGTCCCGAGTGCCGATAGGCTACTGGCTAAGGTGCTTGTAGTCTAGTGGCTAAGGTGTCTATAGACTACTGGCTAAAGTGCTTGTAGTCTAGTGGATAAGGTGCCTATAAACTACTGGCTAAGGTGCTTGTAGTCTAGTGGCTAAGGTGCCTATAAACTGCTGGCTAAGGTGCTCGTAGTCTAGTGGCTAAGGTGCCTATAAACTACTGGCTAAGGTGCTTGTAGTCTAGTGGCTAAGGTGATGCCTTGATGGCTGATGACTAGGACCTGGAAGGTTGGTGGTTCAAGCCCTGGTGTAGCCACAGTAAGATGGAAAATATGTCCAGTAAATAACTGCAATGTGAAAATGAACAGGAACTTTCTGCTGAACATTCCCATCCTTTCCCTGCCTGTTCTTCACCCTGCAGGGGTGAAGAACCAAGATTGCCTGGTTTCTTCTCCTTATCTCCAAAATCCAGGCCTTTGTTCTTGACCCTAAAAATGGGTCACCCATCTGGAATTTACAGCCAAACTCCCACCAGTGAGACCTTGGTCAGGGAGCTAAAACAAATGACTTCTACAGAGACAGCTTTTGCCCAGTTTTCCCTCTGCTCCTGGATGGTTATGATATCAAAGGTAGACTGTTACAAAAACTAGACCATTACACCAGTCGCACTGAACCAATCAGAATAACACCAAACATTACTATATTCTGACCTGGGATTATCATGAAACATCTTCATGCCGTCTCCAGTATTCCTGTGCTCAAACCCTGCAAGAAATGTGAGAGGGCCCAGGAAGGCGCCTCCAGGAGCCCTTCTCTAGCTCTCCCCCACAGGCATGGGGGCCAAAAGGTGGGGGCTAACAATGTGTGCTCCGGGAGGGGGAAGTCAGCAAGCTGACCAGCGCATGAGACCAAATGTTCATGATTTCCGGCTTACAAGGGTGTTGCTGAAATAATAAAAATAACTTTTTCCACCACAAAAAAATAAAAAGGATGAAGGATAAATGACACCTCTGTACTGTTTGGATGGCTGTACTCTGTGTATTGTTAATAATAATAAAAAAATAAAAATCTATCACTTAAAATAAAAAATGCACATTGGCCCCAATCAGGCACAAAGCAAATTACTGAAGGTGTTCTTCTGTGCATTCAGTTTAGAAAAAGTGGAAGTACGGAAATTCTGCGGCAGCCAGAAGCTGAGCTCATTCTATATTTATATTTACTGCAACTAGTTTCTTCTCATCTTCAGTCCTGCTGCTCTGTCAGTCAGGCTGTTTTACATTCATTTAGCAAATCACTGAGCCCTGATCCACAAAGCCCCAAACCTCTCTCCTGGTAAGTGTTTTATCACATCATTGAATTTCATCAAAATGATGTTCCAATATTTTTTTGGGACAAGAATTGAAAACTTGGATCAAATTTACTGGTGAGAAATTATTGAATAACTGTAAAAGCTGTCTGTTTATTCCAGACAAATATCAGTGTATTTGTGTAAGTGTCAGGGTTGGGGGACAGAGGAGCCAAGCGCAGACTCAGGGGTTATGAGAAATGGCAGGTTTAATGAAGGCAGGCAGATAAGGGACAGGCAGAGCATCATCCAAACAGGCAAAGTTCAAAAACTGGGCAGAGGAATGAAGATCATAGAAAAGGGAAAAAGAATAGAAATGGGGCACGGACGTGACAGACTGTGTGCTCTTGTGTAGCATCTGTTACAATGAGAGTGTAGAGAATACTCACACAGTGTAACAGCACAATAACTCACTGTGTGCTCTTGTGTAGCATCTGTTACAATGAGAGTATAGAGAATACTCACACAGTGTTCTTCAATGCCAGACATTTTTACAGTGTAAAATAATAACTCATATCTGTATTTGTGTCTCATATATCTGATGCAGCCATGGTCTTCAACACCTTCGTAGCCCTCCTGTTTGTGTCAGGTAAAGTGCAGTTATGATGTTTCAGTGCTGTGTGTGTTTGTGTGTGTGTGTGTGTTTGTGTGTATGTGTGTGTGTGTGTGTGTGTTGGGGGGGGGGGGGTCGGCGAATGCATGCAGGGCAGAATTACTAGAATTACTAGTCAAAATTACTATTAATCAAAATACAAAAGAGGGCAATCAAATTCTGGAAACATCTAAAAAATAGCGAGCCCAACTCTTACATTACAAAGCCCTGCATCATTTTTATGATGAAGTTACTCTTCATACCCAGCTTTGAACCTGAGACATAGTTCAGTACAGTTGTCATGGAGACATCATCTTCATTTATGTTCATTTAATCCATGATCTGTTGTGTTTGTGTGTGTGTGTGTGTGTGTGTGTATGTGTTTGTGTGTGTATGTGTGTGTTTTTCAGATGTTCTTGGCCAGGACAGATGGGGAGTGACTTACACCCCTGAGAGAATCTGTGCCTTAAAGGGGTCTTCAGTAGACATGCGCTGTGTTTACTTTCATCCCACATACCAACCTTACAGAGTGCAGAAAGCATTCTGGTTTATTCGCTGGCGCCCTCCACAGGAGCCTGAAGACCTGTCCCTGGACCCAGAGTACTCTGGTCGTGTGGAGTACCGTGGAAATCAGATCAGTGACTGCACTTTTAGAATAAAACAACTGAGAGAAAGTGATTCACAAACATATCGCTTCTGGTTCCTGACAAACCATGATGGAAAATATTCTGGCCGACCTGGTGTCTCATTGACAGTTACAGGTAACCATTTAATGTGATGAGCTCAGAGGATTCTTCTCCCATATCTCTGAATGGAAGACTGGGGAAGGGAGAGATGTTTTTACAGTTTTAATTTGTTTGCAGCTCTTCAGGTGAGGGTGAATCCTGGCTCAGTGACAGAGGGACAGAGTGTAAGACTGACCTGTAGCACCACCTGCACTCTGACTGGCAGCCCAGCCTTCACCTGGTACAGGGACGGGTCTCCTCTGTCCTTTACCACCCAGACACACCAGCTCACAGCCAGCAGTGAAGATGGAGGAACATACTCCTGTGCTGTAAACGGATCTGAGCTTCTCCCCTCCTCTGCAGTGGCTGTTACTGTGAACTGTGAGTACAAGAGGCCAGACTCATGTGTTTCACACTATTGGTGATGTCATCAACACTGTAGAAATGTTTGACACATCATACAGGTTTCAAAGCATTCAGCCTAAATGTACCATTAAAGTCTACAGATCATCATATACTGCATGCTAATGTACAGATTCCACTTAAACGGCAACATGTGTTTAGTGATTTTATTTATTCGCTGAAACATGAATAATGGAAATCAAAGCATAATTGAATGACTTGAAAGCACTATACATGTGCCAGAGTCCAGTTTAGATTCCACATGAAACTACAAACACTTCTTCCCTCTTCCAGATCGTCCTAAAAGAGTCTCAGTATCAGTGAGCCCCTCTGGTGAAATAGTGGAGGGCAGTTCAGTGACTCTGACCTGCATTAACCAGGCCAACCCACCAGTGCAGAGATACTCCTGGTTTAAGAACACTGGATCTGTTAGCTTTGCGAAACTAAAAACAAAATTGAGTCAGAAATACACCATTGAAAAAATCGAATCCTCGGATGATGGAGAGTACTACTGTGAGGCAAGGAATTCGATTGGCCAAGGCAGATCTCCTGATATACATCTCAATGTGCTGTGTGAGTAATTCTGCACTGTCATTTACAACGGTTTGGATGGGTAGTGTATTCCATGGAAATACATACTAGTCTGTTTTACTAGCCCGGATACCTTCATTCCTATTATAGTCACATAGCTGCACTGAACACTATTTTCATATGTCAGGATTGTAGCACAAAAGTGATATAAGGCTGGGCAATGGCTATAAAAAATGATACTGTCTCTTTAAACATTGTGTTACAATATACGTACACTGAGCACCAACTC
>NC_083760.1:90628850-90711350 GCF_963514075.1 Conger conger | reverse complement strand
CAATCAGCCTAACCTGCATGTCTTTGGACTGTGGGAGGAAACCGGAGTACCCGGAGGAAACCCACGCAGACACAGGGAGAACATGCAAACTCCGCACAGAGAGGCCCCAGCCGACGGGGATTCGAACCTAGGACCTCCTTGCTGTGAGGCGACAGTGCTACCCACTGAGCCATCCGTGCCGCCTTGCCACACATCAATATACGAAAAATAATTGTTGAATTCAACAAACGTAGACTAACATTAAGTGCGCAGAGTAAGTTCAGTCAGGAAACTCTTGCAGCAACATCCAACCGTCGGTCGGCCTCAGCAAGCACATGTCCTCAAACTCAACCAATCACATACAGACATCACTACATGTCCTCAAACTCAACCAATCACATACAGACATCACTACATATCCTCAAACTCAACCAATCACATACAGACATCACTACATATCCTCAAACTCAACCAATCACATATAGACATCACTACATATCCTCAAACTCACCCAATCACATACAGACATCAATACATGTCCTCAAACTCACCCAATCACATACAGACATCACTACATGTCCTCAAACTCAACCAATCCCATTGACCAATCACAAGTGTGCACAAATTCTAGTAAACGTGCAGTACATTCTAGTAAACGTACTGCAGGCATAGACGGGTTTGTTCCCACATTTAGAAACTTTCACCTTCTAATGCCTTGGATGTTAATGCTTTTCAATCAGTTTCACAAAGGTTCTTTTTATACTCACAGTTTATTATTTTTATTATTATTATTATTATGATTATTATTATAATTATTATTATTATTACTGTATTGATGTCTGTTTATATTCTTATATTATTATTGTCCTTTTGGTTGAGTTCTTTTTCTCATCTGGTTTACAAGTTTTGTTTTTGTTTTTTGAAAACAAAAAAACAGTCGCAATTTCACAAGCACAGAGTGCCGTGTTGTGAAATGACCACGGATACATCATGACTGACACTGGTGCATCTCTCTGACTTTGTGTAGGAGGTCGGTCCTTGACTGTGGTTGCAGCAGTGGGAGCTGTGGCAGCAGCGGCCATTTTGGCTCTTGTGTTTCTTGGTGTCGTCTGTGTGAGGTACGTGGCTGAAAATCTGTGCCAGTTCACAGTCACTCATTAGTGAATGATGTCGGATTAGACTTGCGGTGTAAAAACGAGCGTAAGATGGTATTTCTATCGAATGATGTTGTCATGTGCAAAATATTGATGCCATACCCCCCTCTTATGTCTGGGTTGTGCTTAGACCACTGCATCATTAGTTATTTTGGACTTTTGCACTGGGTTTTGATTTTCTTCATACATTCTAGTGTTTTTCTCTCTATAAGCAGGAGGAAACGATCCATAAATGAGGAGGTGAGTCAATCAAAATGAAATATATTACATAGATGTATGTGCTTTTGTGTATACAGTATACACTCAGTGACCACTTTCTTAGGTACACCTTTCTAGTATTGATTTTATATTTTCTGGTTTGTCGTCTTTTGATGTGCAGTGTGTTTTTGTTTGTTTAGATTTTCTCCTGGTTTTTTAAACTCTGCCTTTGATTATTCTTTTGATTACCCCGTATGTACCTGTCCACCTCCATTATGACAATTGCCTTTTCACATTATCGCTGAGTCTGCTCATGATTATTCTGTCCTGTGTGCCTGTAGACTACTGGCTAAGGTGCTTGTAGTCTTGTGGCAAAGGTGCCTATAGACTACTAGCTAAGGTGCTAGTAGTCTTGTGGCTAAGGTGTCTATAGACTACTGGCTAAGGTGCTTGTAGTCTTGTGGCTTAGGTGCCTATAGACTACTGGCTAAGGTGGTTGTAGTCTAGTGGCTAAGTTGCCTATAGACTACTGGCTAAGGTGCTTGTAGTCTAGTGGCTAAGGTGCTGATAGACTACTGGCTAAAGTGCTTGTTGTCTAGTGGCTAAGGGGCCTATAGACAACTAGCTAAGGTGCTTGTTGTCTAGTCGCTAAGGTGCCTATAGACTACTGGCTAAGGTGCTTGTAGTGTAGTGAGTCTAGTAAGGTGATGCCTTGATGACTGATGACTTGGACCTGGAAGGTTGGTGGTTCAAGCCCTGGTGTGGCCACAGTAAGAATAGTTTGCCCTTCACCCCACAGTGCTCTGCTTAGTCTAATCAACTATAAGTCGCTTTGGAAAACATGTCCACTAAATAACTGCAATGTGAAAATGAACAGGAACTTTCCGCTGAACATTCCCATCCTTTCCCTGCCTGTTCTTCACCCTGCAGGGGAATAACAGCCCCGTAGATGACAACACTGCAGGGATGCCAGTGAGCCACACTGAACCCCAGGGTACAGACAGAGGCAACGGGGAAGGTCCCCTCTGCTCCACTGTTCAACCTGCCAACACCCACATCCAGCTAGACCTTCTGTACTCCACTGTTCAACCTGTCAACACCCACACCCAGCTAGACCTTCTGTACTCCACTGTTCAACCTGCCAACACCCGCACCCAGCAAGACCTTCTATACTCCACTGTTCAACCTGTCAACACCCGCACCCAGCAAGACCTTCTGTACTCCACTGTACAACCTGCCAACACCCACACCCAGAAAGACCTTCTGTACTCCACTGTTCAAAAGCCTCTCCTCGAGTGTGAGGATGATCTTCAGTACGACAGTGTCCAGTTCCTGCCCTCCTGTGCTGCCCCAGGTGAGAATACCCCCTCATTACACTCCTTGTGCTGACTGTGGCTGTGCCAGCTCTTCTGTTTGGCCCAGTCTAAATCAAACAGCGGACTTGAGATGGGGCGAAACCAGACGGGATGGTTTTAGAACGTTTTTTGAAGAAAGTCTTAGTGGTGTGTACTGTCCAGTTTTGGAGAGTCTGCTCTTGTCGGCTAGCGTTTCCCAAACTGACCATGTCAATGCGACATTGGCTCAGGAGGTATGAGCAGTCGTCTGGCAGTCAGAGGGTTGCCGGTTCGATCCCGGCCCCTGGGTCTGTCAAAGTTTCCCTGAGCAAGACACCTAACCACCAAATGCTCCTGATGAGTCAAGTTGACTGTTTTTTGTAGACTGGTTTCAGAACTGAACCAATCACGAAGCAGCACAGCGGATTGGAGAGGACGGTGGTGTGGGAGGAGTTTCTCATCAAACTGTTAACATGTGTTAATGTTGTTAAAACAACATCACTGTACCCAACAATAAATATAGACAGTACAACGGTAACGGTAGCTAGCTAAACACAATACACAAATAAAGGTCACTAGAAGAAACATGAACCACCAAGCACGCAGTCGTGATGGAAACATTTATTTGTTTACTTGCCGCTTTGGTGCGGACTGCCTCGTTTATACTCGCCCGTGGAGCTTTCTCCCGGCTCGCAGGCTAATCACCTGATCCAGACGCATCTGTTGATCGGCTCTTCTTTTCACCTTTTGCTCCTCCTCTTTTGACCCGCTTGCAGTGTGACCTCAGCCAATGACATCACAGTGATGTACTGACTGACTGAAGCAGAATTCCAGAACGTTCTTTTGTAGCTGAACTTACTGCAGCTTGTGCTTCATGTAGCCTGCAGTGCACTCTCGGAAATAAAGTCCATAAAAAGATACAAAGAGAGATACAAGAGTTTACGAGAGTTTAAATTAGCTGTTTTCTCCACGCAGGTCACCAGCAGTGAAGGAAGACTGTGCTCTCTACACCACGGTGCGAAAACATCAAACATGAAAATAAACCGCCAGATCTCTCCCACAAACCGCAGTGTGCATATGGGTATATCTTTGAATGTGTGAGCATTTTAAGTGCATTTGCTCGACAAACTTGACAAAGCAAAATTCTGTCAGGACAACAATCCCCAAGCAGCAACTTCATTTGCATGCAAAGGTATGATGTGCTGGATGAGTGTTTATTAAAATCAGCGATCATACGTCTGATCGGTGATGTGCTGGATGAGCGTTTATTAAAATCAGTGATCATACGTCTGATTGGTGGGCATGCAGGCCATTCAGGACTGGAAGAGCAGACACACTGTCTGAGTGACAGATCAGGGAACAAACCGCTCCAGTCATCACATTTGAAGATGAGACTCAGGGACTCTTTCTGGTACTTCATCCACTTTACCTCCAGGTCAACTTCTCATCAACTCAGGTCACATGGCCGGGATGACTGTGGTGATTGGCTCTTCAAACATGCGCTCAAAATGATCATTCATTTGACATTCTGTGACCTGGATATGCGAAACACCCCCATGTCTTCATATGGCATACAAGGTATCATCAAAATTCCATTTTATTTTCTTATCTATCTTAAATCGATGTAGTTTGTTGCAACTATTATATTCGCTGGATTAAAAGGCTTTTTATCTGCATATTTAACGTTATGTATTGGTACATTTCTTTAAATTTATTTGGGGATGTATACGCAGAAACATTGACAATTTTCAATTAGATTTCTAAACCGACACGCAATTGAAGTTTTTGCGAAAGGATTTTGAGCAGTAATTAGGCAGCGTATCCCGATTATTCCGTGCCTACGCACAAATACAATGCATTGCTGCCAACCAATCAGAATGTAGTATTTTTCAAAGCCATGTTATTCGCTGGAGGTGAATTTATTTCATGCAGGGGTACACAACAAGGGCCGATCCGTTTTAGGACCTTGTGCCAATTCTTGGTCTTAAGATATGATTGAGTCAATAAAATAATTATCTAATCTGACATGAGTACCGGCTACAGCTGCAGACTGCAAGTGTATCCTCATGATTTTACTGTGCTCAAGTATATCATGGCCATCAGCACTGTCATTTGCATTTCAGTACTGGGCAAGACATACACATCACTGGTAGTTAATAAATTAAGTTGATTAAAAATAACTATAAATAGAACTCAAAATATCTGAGTCATGTACAAATGGTAGAACATGCAGTTTGTGGCAGTAGAATTATCCTCAGGAAGACATGTGCATGCAGCACACGTCCTCCGCCTGTAGATGGCGCAATTACTACAGTAAACATGGCAATCACAGCTCATCGGCATTGCAACGCTAGTTATAAACTCGCTCTGCCAGCCCTCTCTCTTTGACACAGAGAGCCTGAGTTTACTGTAGGCCTACGGGAAGCCTTTTTTTTCGCTAGATGAGTTTGGCGCGTTCTTGAATTCATAAACCAACTTTGTTAGATCTTTTAGCCTACAGGGGTGACATGGCTCAGGCAGTAAGAGCAGTTGTCTGGTAGTCGGAGAGTTGCCGGTTCGATCCCCTGCCCGGGCTGTGTCGAAGTGTCCCTGAGCAAGACACCTAACCCCCAAATGCTCCCGATGAGCTGGTCGGTGCCTTGCATGGCAGCCAATTGCCATCGGTGTGTGAGTGTGTGTATGAATGGGTGAATAAATTGTACAGCACTTTGGATAAAGGTGCTATATAAATGCCAGCCATTTACCATTTACATAATTTCAGAGTGTAACAGGCCTGTTTAAAGCAAGTGCGCGCCTACTGCACGATATCTAAAGGGGAACAGAGTTTTACAGCCATACAGCCCCACAAACCTCCATGACCACCAGCTTCAGCCCACATGTATTATACAAGTCACAAAATGGCTGCCGCTTAATTGCCTCACAATGTGCTTTCTTTGCTTAAATATACAAATTTCTTTGTAGTGAATGCAGGAATAAGTAATGAATGAAGAATGAATGGCCAACTTATTATTTTTTAGTTTACAGTATTTTTTTGTGTGCCTATACATATCATACAGTATGGATGTGAACATTAAATTAAAGTCTGCCTTTTAACCTCACATGCATGCTTTTATTTCAAATCCAATGTGCTGGAGTAGAGAGCCAAAGCAACACAAGTTGTGTCATTGTCCAAATACTAAGATGATAAATGTATAGAAGTTGGCCTCGGAAGTTGTGTTGTCATTCCCTTTGGAAATATCTACAGTATGGTAGATAATAAATAAATAAAAATCCTATCCGATTACTGAAATCCAATCCAAAAAAACTTTGGAAAAATTGGGCCTTGGGGATTAAGTGGCTCCAGTTAAGAAGGTGTTGGAGTGGTGAGAAAAGTGGTGTCATTGCGCTCTCCCACCACCAGAGAGCGCAGGGGAGCTCCTGAGTCTCTCCCCCCCCATTCTGACGGTGGATGCGTACATTACCTGAAGCTCCTGACCCGTATCTGCATGACTGTATGCACTGCACTGCTGCCACACGATTGGTCGATTGGATAATGGCACGAGTAAGTGCTCGGTGAGCGTACGCAGCCAATCACACAGCGAGGTGGGGAGGAGGAGGTGTGGCCTGGAAGGCATGCCTGGCTGATGAGAGAGGCCAGACTGAAGGTGGCAGTCACGCAAATAACCGCACATTACAGGTGGCGTGCAGAAGAGCATCTCTGTAAGTGGATCGGCAACAAACAAACGCCTAATAAAGCACCAGCTGAGTGAATGCTACGTGTGCTATGCGCATGCTATCTGTCAGGTATTTGCTCTATGCTATATGTACATTATATGTAAAAAATAAAAATAATAAAATAGGCCCTGGTCCTTATCTTTGTTGTACAGGTAGCAATTGAAATTGTACTCCCCTCTAGGGTCTTTCAGCGCACTTACCCCTGGTTATGGGTATGCACTTGGGTACTGCCGACAGTAGTCCTCCGCAAAGTAGAACTCGCCTGCCTCCCTGATCGCCGTGGTGACGGGGGCGTAGCCCTCCGTGGCCAACACCTGCACAGGTAAAAGCATAGAACTCCCTTTGTTACCGTGGAGCTAGTTGGAGGCAGTGGCTTTGCTTATTTACAACACTGCCATTTTCCTGAGCCGGGGAGTACGACTGCAGTCCTTGAGGGCCGGTCTGCGTGCTAGTTTTTGTTCCAACCAATTGCCGTGTTTTTAATTTGCTGACAGCTCAATATATTTCCCTGGTCAAGCCTGTACAGTAAAATCATTAGGATACACTTACAGTCTGCAGCTGTAGCCAGTACTCATACACATGTCAGATAAGATATGATTGAGTCAATTAAATAATTAAGACCAGAAGTTGGCACAAAATCGTGAAACGGATCGGCCCTTGTTGTGCACCCCAGTTCTACACAAGAGGCAATTACACAACATTTTGCAAAGCATAATTTTTTTGGGAATACTTAATGTTTCCTGAAGCCATTGTTAAGTACTGTGGCACAGGGGTACAACGACAGGGCCCCAGGTCGCAATCAAACACACAACTTTTGGGTTACAAGTCCACAACTCTAAACAGTGCACTATGGCTATAATCAGCAGGACGGACGTTAAGTGCGTTGCTGCCCTCCAGTGGTGAAAAAGGGAACTGCACACGTTGAATGCGGGACGTGTGCAGTTACCCTTTTCACCACTGGAGGGCAGCAAAGCACTTATTGATTCACAATGATGCAGTTGGCATATAACAAAAAAAAAAAAAAAAAACACCACACACTTCCTTGCAGAAACGTAGCAAAAATCTGCTGCTGCATGTAATCCCACTTTCCCCACAAACTAAACAATGCGTATATTAGGCGGCCTGTAGCGTAGTGGTTAAGGTAAATGTTTGGGACAGGCAAGGTTTGTGGTTCTAATCCAGTAGCCACAATAAGATCTGAACAGCCGTTGGGCCCTCGAGCAAGGCCTTTAAACCTGGATTCCTCCAGGATTGTCTCCTGCTTAGTCTAATCACCTGTATGTTGCTCCGGATAAGAGTGTCTCCCAAATGCCAATAACGTAATGTAATATATATACACTCACCAAGCACTTTATTTGGAACATTTTTACTTTATTACACCTTCTCAGTCATGCAGTTATCTAATCAGCCAATTGTGTGGCAGCAGTGCAATGCATACAATCATGTAGATATGGGTGAGGAGCTGCAGAGAATGGTGCAAAAAACTAAAAACATCCAGCGAGCAACAGTTCTGTGGGCATAAATGCCTCGTTAATGAGAGACGTCAGAGGAGAAAGGCCAGACTGGTAAAGGCTGACAGGAAGGTGACAGTGACAAATAACCACACATTAGAGCAGTGGAATGCATATGTGTGTAAGTAGTTAGTTGCGTGTACATTACATGTGCTGCTTTCTGTTTGTGGACCTGTGGTGGCAGTAAGGCACCACTGCTTCCTGTCCACTGCTTCCTGCTTCCTGTTGTACCTACCCTGTTTGGGGGCTGGGGCTGTTAAGGGGGACATTCACTATTCATGGTTTAGGCAGAAAGACTTTTGATTTTTGGTTTTTGATTTGATTTTTCTTGGTTTTGGTTTTTTTATTTTGGTTTTTGTGTTTTGACTCTTTTTGTGAAATCCATCTTGCTTATTATACCGAGAACTTCCTGCTGTGTGCCCATGCAAGCAAGTGCATTCAGGAGTGTTTACAAATGTGGAGTTTGAGTTTTACTTCATTATAACATCTATGCCGGAATGGATGATCCCAGGAATATGTTTGTAAAAATAATTGTAATTATGCTTAAAACATTTTTTTAATAAATCGTCATAATAATAAAATAGAACAATAAACTCAATTACATTTGATTCTGCAAAAGAGAGAAGAGCTCTTCCTGTCCGACCAGGAAAACGCAGTCTTGCTGTTATTCTGACTGAATGATGTCAGAGCCATAGATGAAGGGTGTAAAACCCCACGCTAACCCAATGACGGAATTTAGCCAGGGCCAAAGGGGTTTGCATGCTTGTCCTTCTGGTGTTGCTAGAAGAATATTAGTCGGGTTAAATAGTAATGACCGCTATGCGGAGAGTCTAGATCAGCTAATGAATAAACCACATTACAAAGACAGTAGTACCACTCTGCCTTCTGCTCTTTACTGGTCCGGGCTGACCAAGAATCTCCACAGTAGTGCCAATACATTCACCTTCGTTATCTGACTCCATTTAAGATATAATTTAGAAATTTGGGTTTGAAACATACGCGAACCTCTGGAGTGACTCTTATCGACTCTTACCTGCGCCACCATTACTCAATATATGCTCCCGGGATTAGCATTATTGCTGAATCTCAGTTCGGCGGAGAAACTCAGAGGCTGAGGGTCTAGCCAACACAATACATGCACTGTATTGACATGATAATTGCGAGCCCAGGTCGGCGTGCATTTAGAGGGCTCCTTAGAGCTAACTTGACAGGATCCGGTGTAGAAACGCCCATGGGTTCCCTTCGCATGAAATTACAAGAGCCATGCACCACCAATCCTTTGGGCCAAATTTGGCTGCCTTTCCCAGCTTGGAAACACCACTGAAGTACCAAGCAATTGATCAGTTGGTCTTTGGTCAATATTGTCCCCCTATATTGTATTCAGTCGTAATTTAGGCTGAAAAAGTTACAAGATTAATTGGAGTCATGGAGATCACGCAAGTTACAAACAAAATAATTTAGACAGGTAGGTTATTAGCTTTAGAATACCAATAGTCAATTACAAAATACACAAATTAAGAATAGAGAAAGAGTAAATAATCATACCTAGCCTGCTTTGGCTACACACAAACACAGAATGTACATATAGAATGTGCATAGTGTGGGAAGCCAGTTACGGTCTTCCCTAAACATACATACTGTGGTGCCTGGGGGTAAATCCTGAGGCCGTGGGTGGGCCCAGCTGAAATCCAAGACACAGGAGTCAGTAATCCAGAAAAAATTAGTCTTTTTATTTTTTCTGTTTTCTTTTTTTTTTTCGTTGGGGTATTGCTGATAGCGCCCCCCCTCAGGGCAAGGGTAGTAAAACTGGAGAAAATAAAAGGGCCGTTGAGGCAAAACTAAATTAGGTTCTTCCCAGACCGGGGTATTCTTCAGGGCCTCCTTCCTTCTTCCCTCCGGGGCCGCGTCAGGGCTGGGGGAAGCACACAGAGATAGGGTTAGGTAAGGGGGCTCAATTATCCTCACGTGTCCGTTGGTAATGGTGGGGCCTCCTTTTAGGTTTAATCCTCCAGGTCAGTACGGTAGAGGATCTTTCCTCTGCTCTTCCTTCCTCAGCATAGGCGCCGACCGACTCCGTTTGCAGCCTCGACCGCGCCTTAAATATCTTCCCCTGCTCATTAGGGAAAAGAGCTGCAGCTGAGTCAGTAGTTTTCCACCGTGTTCACTTACGTGCGCTGTCCGGGGTCCTGGACCTGCAGGTAGAGGGTTCTCTCTCCATGGTGCTGATCTCCCCATCACTTCCCTAGGGAAATAGACCCCTTCGCATACCTCTCCCAATGCATAACGGTTGCAGGGTTGCGTTGTGCGGGCCCTTCTGGGGTTCTCTACCCACGTGGCGCAACATGCAGGAGCAGGGGCGCCACAATACATACATATACATACACAGAATCTGCAGTGTGGGAAGTCGATTGAGATCTTCCGCTGCTACACATACATATACGTACAATATGCCGTGTGGGAAGTCGAATGCGATCTTCCCAGATCGGTCTGTCTCCCTTGCTTTTATGCCAAATCATATGTTTGAACCAGGCGGCAGTGCCATAAATAAACCTGCAAATCTGGAATTCAGACCCCCCACCCTTGGGGGCTGTTAAGTAGGGAAATTGAGATGATTCCCAGAGAGGACATGTAGGTTTTCCCTTGAGTTACTGAAACTATGGTTTATTAAACTCCATTTGTTATGAAATGTATCTCATCTGATTCCTTGATTTTACCGGATCACATCCATACCAAACAGATTACCCTTATATTTTATTATGTTGCGGTTATCATGAAACTTCCCTCCTGATTATCCATTTTACATGCAATTCCTGTTACCATTATATAAGACATAATGCAATAATACAAGGATCACATGGGCAATGTTTTCAAGGTTTTACCGGGTCTATTTACTATCTCAACAGCAGTTTTGAATATTTAATCTCGGAGAGCAGTCACCGCTTTAATTATAGCAGTGCCCAAATGGAACTTTCCCCTTGGAAGTTACCAGGTATGGGGTCACGGGAGAGGTCACCAATGTTCTGGAGCACACTCTCTTCCCTGTGACCTAACTGCCCTGAAACCACTCATACATCTTCCCCTTATCTCCTTCGGCGCCGATGGCCTGAACCTCCCCAAAGGTAGTCCAAACAGTATTGTCCTCTGTTCCTTTGACACATACCAGAAGCCCCAGCTCTCAGGTTCCTCACAAATGGCAGCCCTTCCTGAGTCCCACTTTGCCTTTGGATACCCAGGGTCGTAGGGCTGACTGGGGGTTGAGATGTGTTCTGTAAGGAGCAGATCAGATGTCGGATGGTCATGGGAAAAGGTTGCAAGATATTATATCTATGAATGATGTAGTTTTCATGATAACTGCATTATGCTGTCAATATGTATTTGTACCTCTAATGGTAATATACCTTTCGGATAAACCTGATTTGGGTGAATTAAAGGAAAGGAGACAAAACCCCAGATTGCTTGGTTTCTTCTCCTTATCTCCAAAATCCAGTCCTTTGTTCTTGACCCTAAAAATGGGTCACCCATCTGGAATTTACAGCCAAACTCCCACCACTGAGACCATGGTCAGGGAGGTAAAACAAATGATTTCTACAGAAACAGCTTTTGCCCAGTTTTCCCTCGGCTCCTGGATGGTTATGACATCAAAGGTAGACTGTTACAAAAACTAGACCATTACACCAGTCACACTGAACCAATCAGAATAGCACCAAACATTACTATATTCTGACCTGGGATTATCATGAAACATCTTTATGCCGTCTCCAGTATTCCTGTGCTCAAACCCTGCAAGGAATGTGAGAGGGCCCAGTAAGGCGCCTCCAGGAACCCTTCTCTAGCTCTCCCCCACAGGCATGGGGGCCAAAAGGTGGGGGCTAACAATGTATGCTCTGGGAGGGGGAAGTCAGCAAGCTGACCAGCGCATGAGACCAAATGTTCATGATTTCCGGCTTACAAGGGTGTTGCTGAAATAATAAAAATAACTTCTTCCACCACAAAAAAATTAAAAGAATGAAGGATAAATGTACTGTTTGGATGGCTGTACTCTGTGTATTGTTAATAATAATAAAATAAACTATCACTTAAAATAAAAAATGCACATTGGCCCCAATCAGACACAAAGCAAATCAATGAAGGTGTTTTCTTCTGTGTATTGAGTTTATAAAAAAGCTTCAGTAAGGAAGGGCTGCAGCAGCCAGAAGCTGAGCTCATTCTACATGAGTGTGAATACTTTGTTCTCACCTTCAGTCCTGCTGCTCTGTCAGTCAGGCTGTTTTACTTTCATTTAGCAAAACACTGAGCCCTGATCCACAAAGCCCCAAACCTCTCTCCTGGTAAGTCTTTTATCACATCATTGAATTTCATCAAAATTATGTTCCAATATTTTTTTGGGACAAGAATTGTATACTTGGATAATATTTACAAAGAAAGTGCATTTTCTGGTGAGAAATTATTGGATAACTGTAAAAACTGTCTGTTTATTCCAGACAAATATCAGTGTATTTGTGTAAGTGTCAGGTTTGGGGGGACAGAGGAACCAAGTGCAGACTCAGGGGTTATGAGAAATGGCAGGTTTAATGAAGGCAGGCAGATAAGGGGCAGGCAGAGCATAATCCAAACAGGCAAAGTTCAAAAACCAGGTGGTCAGTCCAAACAGGGCAGAGGTACGAAGATCATAGAAAAGGACTTAAAAAAGAGAATAATTATAGGAAAAGGGGCACGGATGTGACAGATTGTATGCTCTTGTGTAGCATCTGTTACAATGAGAGTATAGAGAATACTCACACAGTGTAACAGCACAATAACTCGCTGTGTGCTCTTGTGTAGCATCTGTTACAATGAGAGTATAGAGAATACTCACACAGTGTAATAGCACAATTACTCACTGTGTGATCTTGTGTAGCGTCTGTTTCAATGAGAGTACAGAGAATACTAACACAGTGTAACGGCACAATAACTCACTGTGTGCTCTTGTGTAGCATCGGTTACAATGAGAGTATAGAGATACTCATACAGTGTAACAGCACAATAACTCACTGTGTGATCTTCTGTAGCATCTGTTACAATGAGAGTATAGAGAATACTCACAGTGTTCTTCCCTGCCATTCATTTTTACAGTGTAAAATAATAACTCATATCTGTATTTGTGTCTCATATATCTGATGCAGCCATGCTCTTCAACACCTTTGTAGCCCTCCTGTCTCTGTCAGGTAAAGTGCTCGTTCAAGTTTTTTTTTTAAACGCAGCTCAAAAGGTTCAGTGTTGTGTGTGTTTGTTTGTGTGTGTGTCGGCGTGGGGTAGGCAGAATGCATGCAGGGAAGAATTAGTCAAAATTAGTATTTCAGTTTTTTACAATAGTTTTCACACTTGTCTCAATACCATGTCCACTTTTTCAAAACACTTAACACATTCACCATATCATTAGACTATGTGAACTAAACTGTGGATATTTTTGCATTGCTTTCATACTAAAGGCATTCAATAACCACTTCTTCCAAAATTCATGAATACCTCTCTCAGTCAATGTTCACTACCAGCAAAAGTTTGTACAAATACAGCACATTTTGCAGACATTTAGATACTCAGTTCACTTTCAGTTCAAAACCCAATAAAATTCTGATCATTGTGGAAGGAAATATGCTGCATTTTGGCAGAAAAATGAAACTATATGCTTGAAATACGTGAGACAGATCATTCTGATTTGAGCAGAAAGTTTATTCAGTTTATTCAATTTTTTTGTTTGCAGCCTTGTTACCATCTATGCAAAAGTGATCATACTTGCATTGAAATGTGCATGTATACAGGGTAAATATAGATGTAGTTGTCACTGAAGAGATTTTTCTGCTATTACTGCTGTATATGTACTGCTGAAACACCTGGCTGTCATTTCAGTGAACAACTTAGCCAGGTGTTTGTTGTTTGTGCCCCGTTACCACATATACAAAAGGGGCCATCTTTGGATTGGCATTTGAATTCTTTAGCCTTGGTGGAGAAAATGGATGCAGCCAGAGGCAGAGGAAGAAGACGTCGCGGAAGAGCAAGAACAGTCATTAGTAAATCATGGTCTGTCCCTGAGGGAAGCAGGTTGAGGGTTCAACCAAACTTGCCTAGATCCACAGTGGCTTCAATAGTGAGGATTTTCAGGCAAACCAAAAGGTACAATACAGTATTTGCAGCATTCTGACTGAAGGAGTTCAATTGATGTGTATATTACAGCAGTACTGCGATTTGAGAAGTCTCCAGAAAAAGCAGATGTATCAGTGCACATTTGTCTTTGACTCACTACAGGACCCAGCAGTTACCTCACACAGTCACACAGGGGGAAGGGGAAGAATGTTTACGCCTGTTGTGTTCTGCCAACACTACAACAGTTATATATTAAAATAAAAAGACGCAGGAACCACGGACATCACTTTATTTACTAGGCACTGTGGCAGACTGGTTCAAGGGCAACAGCACACATACATATCAATGTGCATGTACAGCATATCTTGTACGGCGGATTGCTACTAACATAAAATAGTTTATCATTATACACATTCATAACAACGCCTCAACAGGAGGATACAATAGTTGGGGTGGTCATTGTCAACAACAGCATCAGGCTAAGAGAAATATGCAACAACATGATCGCAGGCAACAACAAATTTCCAAACACTGACTGTGTAAGCTCTACAACCATTTCAAGAGTGCTACAGAAACATCAGATGAGGATGAAACAGTTGTAAACTGTTCTCTGAGGGTGTCAAGGAACTCAGATACCAATATGAAGTTTATGAAGGTATATGTGAAGGTTTAGGACCACCACCCACATGAACAGATGCCACTTCGAGATGCAATGGCTGCTGGGTGTATGGACATAACAGTGGAACACATCCAGAGGACAGGATGGATGGGTCAGGCCAACAGTAGACTTCTGATACTGATAGGCAGACAATATATGTGTGAATTACTGTATATAGTGAAAGTATTGCTTTTTGGTATGTATTTGTAATTGATTGTAATGTATTTTGAGTAATTGATTGTATTGTATTTTTCTTTTCTGAATTACAGTATATTGCACTGTGAGAACAAATGTCAAAATACTGTAAACCCTCTGAAGAATACTGTTGCTTTTGTGATTTGTTTCTTTATCATATATTGTTTTACATTACACAGTAAAAATAGTTATTCTGGGTTTCCAATATAGTAAAACATTCATTAATTTACAGTTTACTATAAATTTACCACACTCAGTCATGACATCTATTGTGAGAGGCAAACCAACAGATCAAAAGTTTCTTTAGCTGCTTGGCTTGAAATATTTGTGGATGCAAAAATAGAGGAAAGGGAAACACATAATATATGTATTTAGCAATGCTCCAAGTTGTTTGTGTTTTGTAGTTCATTGAACATTGAGTGACAAAGTAGTCTTATGGGAGAAAGCATATGCTATAGTTATGGCAGCAAGAGGCACTTTTGGGTGAAATATTAAGTGTTTTGGTGGTTGAAGTGCATTTTGGACCAAATGTAAACTGATGTGCTCAGGTGTGTGTTTCAAAAGCACACTGTGTGAAGAGTTTTTTTTAAAATGGACACGGTATTGAGACAAGTGTGAAAACGATTGTGAAAAACTGTAATCAAAATACAAAAGAGGGCAGTCAAATTTTGGAAACATCTAAAAAATAGCGACCCCAACTCTTACCATTATGCAATGCCAAGAGCTGAGCAAAGGAAAGAGTCCTGAGGCTCCTAACACCTTAAAGCCTCAGGACAGCATCAACATTAATTCAATCAGAATCAACGAAATTATAACACAACACAAACAAAACTACATCACCTATTGGGAGAGAGAGAGAGAGAGAGAGAGAGAGAGAGAGAGATCATTTGAACCTGAGACAGAGTTCAGTACAGTTGTTATGAAGACATCATCTTCATTTATATTAATTTGATCCATGATCTGTAATGAGTTGTGTGTGTGTGTGTGTTTGTGTGTGCATGTGTGTGTGTAACTGTGTGTGTGTGTGTGTGTGTGTGTCTGTGTGTGTGTGTGTCTGTGTGAGTGCGTGTGTGTGCGCGTGTGTGTGTGTGTGTGTGTGTGTGTGCATATGTGTGTGTGTGTGTGTGTGTTTTTCAGGTGTTCTTGGCCAGGGCGGAAGGGGAGTGACTTACACCCCTGAGAGAATCTGTGCCTTAAAGGGGTCTTCAGTAGACATGCGCTGTGCTTACTTTCATCCCACATACCAAACTTACAGAGTGGAGAAAGCATTCTGGTATATTCTCAAGAACCATCCACAGGACCTGTCCCTGGACCCAGAGTACTCTGGTCGTGTGGAGTACCGTGGGAATCAGATCAGTGACTGCACTTTTAGAATAAAACAACTGAGAGAAAGTGATTCACAAACATATCGCTTCAGGTTCCTGACAAACCATGATGGAAAATATACTGGCCAACCTGGTGTCTCATTGACAGTTACAGGTAACCATTTAATGCGATGACCTCAGAGGATTCTTCTCCCATATCTATGAATGGAAGACTGGGGAAGGGAGGGATGTTTTTACAGTTTTAATTTGTTTGCAGCTCTACAGGTGAGGGTGAATCCTGGCTCAGTGACAGAGGGACAGAGTGTAACACTGACCTGTAGCACCACCTGCACTCTGACTGGCAGCCCAGCCTTCACCTGGTACAGGGACTGGTCTCCTCTGTCCTTCACCACCCAGACACACCAGCTCACATCCAGCAGTGAAGATGGAGGCACATACTCCTGTGCTGTAAAAGGATCTGAGCTTCTCCCCTCCCCTGCAGTGGCTCTTACTGTGAACTGTGAGTACAAGAGGCCAGACTCGTGTGTTTCACACGACTGGTGATGTCATCAACACTGTAGAAATGTTTGACACATCACACAAGTTTCAAAGCATTCAGCCTAAATGTACTGCTCTACAGATTATCATATGCTGCATGTTAATGTACAGATTTCACTTAACCTGCAACATATGTTTACTGATTTTATTTATTCACTGAAACATGAATACTGGAAATAAAAGCATAATTTAATTATTTGAAAGCACTATATGTGTGCCAGAGTCCAGTTTAGATTCCACTTGAAACTACTAACTATTCTTCCCTCTTCCAGATCGTCCAAAAAGAGTCTCAGTATCAGTGAGCCCCTCTGGTGAAATAGTGGAGGGCAGTTCAGTGACTCTGACCTGCATTAACCAGGCCAACCCACCAGTGCAGAACTACACCTGGTATAAGAACAATGGATCTTTTAGTTTAGAGATAAATTTCTGGAGTGAGAAATACACCATTGAAAAAATCGAATCCTCGGGTGATGGAAAGTACTACTGTGTGGCATGGAATTCGATTGGCGGAGGCAGATCTCCTGATATACATCTCAATGTGCTGTGTGAGTAATTCTGCCAGTTAATACGGTTTGGATGGGCAGCGTCTTCCGTGGAAATACATACTAGTCTGTTTTACTAGCCTGGATACCTTCATTCCCATTATAGTCACATAGCTACACTGAACACTATTTTCATATGTAAGGATAGTAGCACAAAAGTGATGTAGGGCTAGGTGATGTCTATAAAAAAATCATACTGTCTCTTTAAACATTGGGTTACAATATACATTCACTGAGCACAAACACTTCTTCCCTCTTCCAGATCCTCCTAAAAGAGTCTCAGTCTCAGTGAGCCCCTCTGCTGTAATTAAGGAGGGCAGTTCAGTGACTCTGACCTGCAGCAGCGATGCCAACCCACCAGTGCAGAGATACTCCTGGTTTCAGGAGAACAGAGCTGTACCCTCAGAGACAGGAGGACAGGAGGCCAGCTACACCATTAAACACATCACACAGCAGGATGCTGGAGAGTACTACTGTGAGGCAGGGAATGGGCTTGGGACAAACAGATCTCCTCCTAAACGTCTGGATGTGCAGTGTGAGTATATCAGCTTCAGACACATGGAGCAGAGAGAAGTCAGTATCTCCTGAGTGTCTGTGGGAAACTTCACAACAGTAAGACACTGAGTCAACCAGTCAATCTGGCCAGTAGAGGAGAAATCCTGTAGAAATATTACATTAGTTTGCACAGGGCACTCAAGTTGTTGAAAATGTAATTTCCTGCTCAATTTGCAAACTGGTCATTGCTGGATTTTATGTTTTTTCTGTTGATTTCAGATCCTCCTCAGAACACCTCAGTGTCAGTGAGCCCCTCTGGTGAAATAGAGGAGGGCAGTTCAGTGACTCTGACCTGCAGCAGCGATGCCAACCCACCAGTGCAGAGATACACCTGGTTTATGGAGACTGGAGCTGGAGTCTGGCAGGCAGGATCAGGACAGAGCCTCAACTTTTCTAAATTCAGCTCCTGGAACAGTGGACAGTACTACTGTGAGGCAAAGAACACCCACGGAGCCCTGAACTCCACTGCTCTCCTGCTCACAGCGCAAGGTAAGGCCAGAATTCTGTTTCAATGTTTCTGTTGATCTCCAGCAGTTAAGTTGTAGGTTGTGAATTTCCCGTCTATGTGTTTGAATGGCAGGAATCATCCCATAAACTCTGATATTAGAAATCAGCAAGATAAAAGGATGAAGGACGAAAAGGAAAATGATCAGATATCAGATTAACTTTAAAAATGCAGTTAAATGTAAAAGTATTGTGTCTATGTACCATGAGGGCTGTGATTCCTACACGGAGCACACAACACGGATGTAAATGTTAAATTAAAGTCTTTTAGTGGTTAAGGTACGTGACTGAGACTCAGTGGTTCGGTCCCCGGCGTAACCACAATAAGATCCACACAGCCGTTGGGCCCTTGAGCAGGGCCCATAGCCCTGCATTACTCCAGGGGAGGATCGAGACTGCTTAGTCTAATCAAATGTACGTCGCTCTGGATAAGAGCGTCTGCCAAATGCCATTAATGTAATGAAATGTAATGCCTTTTAACCATTGGGTAGTCTTAGCAGTCTGTATACTCCAATATTGTCCAAAGGGTCAAAAATGACCCCTAAAATAAAGCAGCTTAATTACCTCCCAGCGTCCGCCATCAGACCCCTCCAACTTATCCAGAATGCAGCAGCTTGTCTGGTCTTCAACCTTCCCAAACACTTACATGTCACCCCCCTGCTTACTTCCCTCCACTGGCTGCCTGTCATGGCTCGCATCAAATTCAAAACATTGGTGCTAGCCTTCCAAGCAGTTAAGGGGTCTTCCCCAGCTTACCTCCAAACAATCATCAGACCCTACACCCCTGCCAGACCTGTTCGTTCAGCCTCCACAGGCCGCTTGGCACCTCCCCCTCTCCGACTACTGTCTGTTCTGGCTCCACGGTGGTGGGACCAACTCCCCGTTGAGGCTAGAACGGTAGAATCTCTTCCCATCTTCAAGCACAAACTGAAGACGCACCTCTTCAAGCAGCACCTCTCCCTACCTCCCTGTAAACCTTAATTGTTGTCTTTCTGTGATTTACTTTCTGTGTATCAGGATGTTTTAGTTTGGCTAGGTAAGCAGTGTTTGGCTCGTTAAGGGGTATGTTCATACATTTGCATGTTGCGGTTTGTAAAAAATTAATTAATTAATTAATTAATTAATAAATCAAATTGGCCCTGGTCCTTATCTTTCTTGTGCAGGCAGCAGTTGAAATTGTACTTCGCTCTAGGGTCTTTCAGCGAACTTACCCCTGGTTATGGGAATGCACTTTGTTGTATGTCGCTCTGGATGAGAGCGTCTGCCAAATGCCATTAATGTAATGCAATGAATTTTGCACGAAGAAACAACCTGTCATTCATCACAAACGTTCATCAAATTTCAAGTTGAAAAAAGGGGTTTTCTCTGCTGTTAAACATCTGCTGTTTATACATGCTTATACATGGAGTTAAAATAACACATTTTATGAACAGAGAACAGACCTTCTGCCTGGCACAGAATACACACGGAGCTGCCAATGCAGTCAATATTAAAGGTGAGTCAGCGATGTACAGTAATGTTGTCTGTTATTTTTAACAAGGGTGATTCTATCTGTTTGGGTGTCTGCTATAAACGACCTGCATATCTGATCTTAGTATGGTAGTGTAGAACCTGCACAGCTAGACCAATGAGGGAATAGCTGGAGGTGAAGGGACGACGTGTTCTTTCCTGGCTGTTGAATGAAAGATTTTAATTATCAAACTCCGCACATGAACAGAGCACAATTATGTTTAGGAATATACTGGGTCTGTTGCCACGGGTCGGATATGGATTGACCTGCCCCATATCCCGCTTACAACTGGCCTGAAACAGATCAGTAATATTCCTAATATTCTCCGTTCGTAAACGGGGCCGTTTTGAAAGCTTAGTGGTTACTCTCGTTCCACTCGTTGATCTGACTCCATTTAAGATATATAATTTCGAAATTTAGGTTTGGAATTTACGCGAACCTCGGGAGTGATTACACTCGACTCGTACCTGCGCCACTATTACTCAATATATGTTCTCGCGATTTAACATTATTGCTGAATATTTCAGTTCAGTGTAGAACTCAGAGGCTGAGGGTCCAGTCAACACAATACATGCAACACTGTCATGATAGTTGCGAGCCCAGGTCGGCGCAGCATTAACTGGGCTCCTTAGAGCTAATTAGACAGGAACCGGCGCATTAACGCCCATGGGTTCCCTTCGCGTCCAATCACAAGAGCCATGCCTAACCGACCCTTTACGTTGGCCGAAACTTGCTGGCCTCACAGCTTAGAACTATCACAGGGGTACCAAGCTCTCAGTTCGGTGTAGAACTCAGAGGCTGAGGGTCCAGTCAACACAATACATGCAACACAGTCATGATAGTTGTGAGCCCAGGTCGGCGTAGCATTAACTGGGCTCCTTAGAGATAGTTCGACAGAAACCGGCGCATTAACGCCCATGGGTTCCCTTCACATCAAACCACAAGAGCCTTGCATAGCCGACCCTTTACGGTGGCAGGAACTTGCTGGCCTCACAGCTTAGAACTATCACCTGTACCACGGGACTGCCGATCGGTCAGTCCTTGGTCCCCATTGTCCCCCTCAATATTCAGTTGTAATTTAGGCTGAAAAGGTACAAGATGAATTAGAGTCATGGAGATCACGCAAGTTACAAACAAAATAATTTATTTCCAGACGGGTAGGCAGTTAGCGTAGAATAAAACAGTCAATTACAGTCAATAGACAAATTAAAGATAAATAGAATAGAGTGAAATCTTACCCAGCCTGCTTTTGCTACACACATATACAAAGTATGCACAGTGTGGGAAATCGAGTGCGATCTTCCCGATACTTACATACACGCATACCTACATAAGACATGTTGTGTGGGAAGTCGAATACGATCTTCCCCGATTGGTCTGTCTCCCTTGCTTTTATGCCAAATCATACGTTTGAAACCAGGCGGCAGTGCCATAAATCAACCTGGAGGGGTGGTCAAATCTGGAATTTAGACCCCCACCGTTGGGGGTTGTTGAGTAGGGAAAATGAGATGATTACCAGGAGAGGACGTGTAGGTTTTCCCTTGAGTTATTGAAACTATGGTTTATTAAAATCCATTTGGTATGAAATGTATCTCATCTGATTCCTTGACTTTACTGGATCACATCCATACCAAACAGATTATCCTAATGTTTTGTTATGGTGCAGTTATCATGAAACTTCCCTCCTGATTATCCATTTTACATGCAATTCCTGTTACCATTACATAAGACTTAATGCAATAATACAGGGATCACATGGGCAATGTTTTCAAGGTGTTACCGGGTCTATTTACCATCTAAACAACAGTTTTGAGGTTTTCATTCAAGAGAGTAGTCCCTGGGGTAATGACAGCAGTGCCCAAAGGAGGGCACTGTGGTACTGCCCGGAGTCTTTCCCCCTGGAAGTGACCAGGTGTGGGGCCATAAGATGTTAGGCACATTCCTTTCCCGGGAGTTTTAATGGCCCACATGGCCTAATTGCCCGGGAACCGCTCATCCACCCACCATATATCTCTCCTTTATCATCTTGGCGTCACTGGTCTGGAACTCCTCAAAAGGTACTACAAACAGTATTGTCCTTTGTCCCTTTTGACACCCACCAGAACCCCCACCTCACAAATGGCAGAGTCAACCCCCAGCTCACAGGCTCTTCACAGATGGCAGCCCTTCCTGACCTTAACCACTATGCTACAGGCCGCCCCATCATATCTATGAATGCTGTAGTTGGGAGTTTTCATGATAACTGCATTATGCTGTAAATATGTCTTTGTGCCTCTCATGGTAATATACCTTTTGGATAAACCTGATTTGGGTGAATGAAAGGAAAGGAGACATCCCAGACTGTTTGGTTTCTTCTCCTTATCTCCAAAATCCAGTTCTAAAAAGTGAGTCACCCATCTATAATTTACAGCCAGGCCCACCCGGCAGGGGGCTAAAACACCTGGCTTCTACAGAGCTTTTGTCCAGTTTCCCCTCGGCTCCTGAATGGTTGTGATATCATAGGTAGACTGTTACAAAAACTAGACCATTTCACCAGTCGCACTGAACCAATCAGAATAACACCAAACATCACTATGTTCTGACCTGGGATTATCATGAAACATCTTTATACCATCTCCAATATTCCTGTTCTGGAATGTGAGAAAATCCTTCTCTAGCTCTCCCCCACAGGCATGTGTGCCAATGGTGGGGGCTAACAATGTAGGAGGGGGGGAAGTCAGCAAGCTGACCAGCGCATGAGACCAAATGTTCCTTATGACCGGCTTACAGTAGTCATAGCAGAGGTGGAAAATCTAGGTTCCAAAACTGAAAGTCCTTCTAGTATGTTGTTGCAAAAAAACCCCATGAACTTGGATTTCCTCATCTCAGCTGTCCTTCTGAGATACTTCTGAGAATGTGAATGAAGGTCCGTTTTGTCTGGGACTGAGTCCCTGGAAGATTATAGGCCACTTTCTACTGCTGGACCAGCCAAGTAAACTCAGCTGCAGTACGGGACATTAAAGCATGCATTAATGACTTAACTTTAAAACCTAAAGTTTTACCCAATGTATCAGGGACACATCCAAACTGATGCCAGTGGTCTCTGGTTACTTGGTGGCCCCTCACCAAAGCGAATACATCTCAGTAACACTGCACATTTGTTTGTATTTCATGTATGCATTTCATACAAACTGCAGGCTGTTTGCCTCTCTTTGGTTCACACATCTGTGTCCTCCCAAGAGACCGACAGTACATCTACACTATTTTGATTATAGTTTTGGGGGAATTTGAGTATGCATGCCCATATCTGGTTCTCGTGCTGGTCGACAGCCATAACTTAGATTTAATAATATTATCATTATGTCTAGCATTGTCCTTCTAGCCTTGTTGTTTACACTTTTGAATTGTAGTCTCTGCTGTATTCCTACACATACATGTAAATGCTATGTCTGTTTACGTCCAGCAGGGGATTGGACAGAACTTGTGTGTGCAGTTGTTGGAAGCATAGTGACTCTTGCACTCATAGCTGTTATTATGTGGACAAGGTAAGTGTTCACAATGTGGAATACGTCTGGAAATCAATCATCACTCAGAACACGTGTAATTAAAAGTTTGCATTAAACCGAGAGATTTGTAGTGATTTTACAGATTCACTGTTAGGTAGGAATGTTACAGCGAGACGCCATCTTGAAAATCAGTCACTTCTCTCCCCCACCCTTTATAGTCCACAATCTGTTAAAATTATAATTATAATTGCATTCCTGGTACACCAGTTCTTCGAGTGATTCTGTGGTGTATGACTCAGTTCTGGGAGATCAGCAAGGGGTTGTGTGGCCACTCAGATGTAGGGGCCATGGTTAGTTGGCCAGGTAAAAAGAGCAAGGTGGACCAGGATACTTTGATTAACAGCTGTACCTTTGGAAAAGTGCCATGGAAACGTTACTGACAGTGAATCAGGACCTCATTTCAACTTCCCAGCTGAAGAGCAGCACTTTCACAGTGCCAGTCACCAAGAATGTGCACTGGATTTAATCTGGTCCAGATAGAAGAGTGCCCTCTACTGGCCCACCAACACACCTTCAAGCAGCAGCCATTTTCTCTCAAAGTATCACATACTGTGCCATGAACAAGTATTTGGCCCCTTCCTGTTTTCGTCTGTCATTCAATATTTGTCAGATCTTCAGACAAACTGTAATATTAGATAATGGGAACCTTAGTAAACACAAAACACAAACTGCTACGCACACACACACACACACACACACACACACACACTCCAATAACACCACTACTGCACACACTTACAGAATATAACCCTGCTACACACACACACTCCTATAACACTGTTACACACATTATAACCCTGCTACACACACACACTCCTATTACACTGTTAAACACAGTATGTAACCCTGCTACAAACACACTCCTATAACACTGTTACTCACAGTATATAACCCTGCTACACACACACACACACACACACACACACTCCTATAACACCCTTGCACACAGTATAACCCTGCTACACACACACACTCGTAGCTCATGTACATGCACATGAGTTCTCTGTCATTGTATGGGAAGATGTTCTGTGTAAGCACATCTGCTAAATGAATGCAATGTGCTGACTATGATGTAGGCACTGTGTAGTTTAGGCTGTGGCACGGTTCACATGTAATGAGTCATGTGTTCCTCCCTCTATTGCTCACATACTGAGACCATTTTTGCAGTTTCTGTCTGGGATTAACATTAACAATGACATGATGCATCATTTTATGTGTTCTCTTTACATATGGAAATATCCTTTTATTATATGTATTATAGTTTGTGTTAGTATCTTTTAACACACTGTTTTGAGTCTTCATTTTACATTGCTTTGATTTATTGACTCAGTTGTTACATGTTCTGATTTTACCAATTTAAGATAATCTTTTAGTTTTAAATATGTTGCTTGATTGTGCATATTGATGTATTATGGTTTGTTTAAGCATTGTAAATAACTGTAAACCTCAGGTCTCTATGAATAAAGTTTTTTATTATTTGCGAACATTATAAAGCCTTCATGTTTTCCCTGCAAAAAAAAAAAAAAACCCGAACACCGGGACGCTATGCTTAGAGGCGGGGGCTTGCCAGCTTGGAGGGCAGTAATTGGTGAATACTTTCTAATGGGAACGAAAGTATCAAAAAGCACAGCCGCCAAATAAATCCACACAATCCGTATGAAGAAAATGTGCATTTAAACGAGCCGTTTGGAATTCCACGTAGTGACATCACAACGATACGCTTATTTGCTTCAGCACGGGCCACCTTGTAACCGGAACAAATCAAATAACAGACTTCAGTTTGTTGGTGCTAACCAGCCAATCAGAACAGTGGTTAAGGTCAATGAGCCAGTCACAGACACAGTCACTAAAACAGCCTGTTTTTGATAAAGCTCATGAGAGGTGCTTGACAATGGACATTTAAAACTGCATAGAGAAAACCACCAAACACCACCATATCAGGACCTGAAATATAACACTGGAAAATACACAAAATGGGACCTTTAAAATATTTTATTGAACTGTAATGCTCATGTGGCTATATTCTGTCTTGATTTTCATTCTTGGGTACCAATACGGAATAATGATATTGCTTTGTTTATATATACACACAGTGAGCACTTTATTAGGTTAAACCTGTAAACCAGTGCATTAGTACAAATATCTAATCATGTACACTGAGCAACTTCATGCAATAGTCCTGTCCTGCCTGGACTATTGCAATTCTCTGCTGGCTGGCCTTCCAGCATCTGCCATCAGACATCCAGAATGCTGCAGCCTGTCTGGTATTCAATGTTCCCAGACATTCATATGTCACCCCCCTGCTCAGCAACCTCTACTGGCTGCCTGTTATGGCTCGCATCAAATTTAAAACTTTGGTGCTCGCGTACCAGGCAGTTACGGGATCAGCCCCTGAATATATTCAATCACTTATCAAGACCTATACACCAGCTAGACCCCTCCGTTCTGCCACTTCGTGCCGTCTGGCGCCTCCCCCTCACCACACCTGCACTTCTCGCCTAGGACTGCTGTCTGTCCTGGCCCCACGGTGGTGGAGTGACCTCCCGGTGGAGTCTCCGACCTCTTTCAAGCGCTGACTGAAGACTCATTTCTTCAGGCTACACCTTTCCCTCCCTAACTCACCACCATGATTAGCCTTATATATGCCAAAGACTGTAATGGCACTAATACAGTTGTATACATATTGTTGATTTTTGTATTAGCTATTGTATTGTTGTACTCGGGGTATTCTATCTGCCAACTGTGATATGCTAGTTTGGTAGTTGATGTATTCTTCAAGGTTTCTGATTATATCTGTATGGTTACACTAGGACTGTACTGTCCTCTCAGGTTCTCTTCGCACTTGTACTTGTGTTTGATTTGCACTTCATTATACGTCGCTCTGGATGAGAGCATCTGCTAAATGCCTTGTAATGTAAAGTAAATGTAATGAGGTTCAGTTGTTGTTCATACCAAACCTCAGAATGGGGAAGAAATGTGATCTCAGTGACTCTGACCGTGGAATGATTCTTGGTGCCTGCCGAGGTGGTTAGAGTATCTCAGAAACTGCTGATCTCCTGGGATTTTAACGCGCAACAGTCATGAGAGTTTACAGAATGTGAATTAATAATAAAGTGCTCACTGAATGTTCATTGTATTACATGTATTTTGGAAAATGCAACACTATGAATAAAGCTTATAATTCCTTTTTTTAAATTGCAGGGCCTTCATGTTTTGAACTGCATCACATCTTTAATTCATGCAGAGAGAAGTTAACTTCCTCTGTGGTCTGTGGTCAGGTGCTTCACGTCTGACATGAAGGGCGACATGGCTCAGGCAGTAAGAACAGTCGTCTGGCAGTCGGAGAGTTGCCGGTATGATCCCCCGCCCGGGCTGTGTCGAAGTGTCCCTGAGCAAGACACCTAACCCCCAAATGCTCCTGACAAGCTGGTCGGCACCTTGCCTGGCAGCCAATCGCTGTTGGTGTGTGTGTGTGTGTGTGAGTGTGTGTATGAATGGGTGAATGAGAAGCATCAATTGTACAGTGTTTTGGATAAAGGCGCCATATAAATGCCAACCATTTACCATGAAGCCATTCCAACCACAGCCACACAGAGCCCAGCAGGGTCCCTCACTGCACCCCACTCACTGGGCACAAGAGCACTATCACCTAATATAAAACATGCACCCTGCTCTCACTCAGACACAGAGCCCAGCAGAGCCCCTCACTGGGCACAAGAGTACTATCACCTAATATAAAACATGCACCCTGCTCTCACTCAGGCACAGAGCCCAGCAGAGCCCCTCACTGGGCACAAGAGTACTATCACCTAATATAAAACATGCACCCTGCTCTCACTCAGACACAAAGCCCAGCAGAGCCCCTCACTGGGCACAAGAGTACGGTGGCCCAGGAGGACATTTGTCGCTCTCAGAACTGTTTACATGATATGATAAGCAGCTCTTATTAACATCCATCCATCATCCATCCATCCATCCATCCATCATCATCATCATAGCCTGCTTATCCTGAACAGGGTCATGGTGGGGCTGGAGCCTATCCCAGCATACATTGGGCGAAAGGCAGGAATACACCCTGGACAGGTCGCCACCCTGGACTCATACCCACAGGCAATTTAGACTCTCCAATCAGCCTAGCCTGCATGTCTTTGGACTGTGGGAGGAAACCGGAGTACCCAGGGGAAACCCACGCAAACACAGGGAGAACATGCAAACTCCACACAGAGAGGCCCCAGCCGACTAGGATTCGAACCCAGGACCTCCTTGCTGTGAGGCGGCAGTGCAACCTACTGCACCATCCGTGCTGCCCTCTCTTATTAACAGTGCCAGAATTTACTTTGGTCCAATTCAAAAGGTCCCTTAAATATCACTACATTTAGCAAGGCATCATTTTTCATTTTGAAAGAAAAAACAACAGGGTCAGGCAACACTTCAAAAGAAATCAATAGAGGTGAGAGTTGGGAGATTGTAAACATTTATTAGTGTTTTTCTTTTTTTTCCTTCCGTATTTACTTATTCTTTGGAAATAACTAGAATATATGTATACTAATGCATTTGCACATATGTAGACATAACATATATGCGTACGCAATGTGTACATGTATAGAGTATAAGTATATAAGTAGTTAGTTGTGTGTACATTACAGCGCTGCTTTCTGTTTGTGGAGCTGTGGTGGCAGTAAGGCTCCTAACCACTGCTTCCTGTCCACTGCTTCCTGCTTCCTGTTGTACCTATCTTGTTAGGGGCTGTAGAAAACAGAAAAGTAGCTCTGCACCAAGAGTTTGATTACATTACATTACATAATTGGCATTTGGCAGATGCTCTAATCCAGAGCGATGTACAGTTGATTAGACTAAGCAGGAGACAATCCTCCCCTGGAGCAATGCAGGGTTAAGGGCCTTGCTCAAGGGCCCAATGGTGAGGCGGATCTTATTGTGGCTACACCGGGATTAGAACCACCAACGATGCTTGTCCCAGTCATTTACCTTAACCACTACTGCTACAGGCCACTCCTACTGCTGTTATTACTACTACAGAAATGCTGTTATTTTGATTGAATGAGAGCGATAGATAAAATAGGACAAATAAAAGGTACTGTACTGTTTGGATAGCTGTACTCTGTGTAAAAAAACAAAAACAATTGCTTAAAATAAACCATGCATGCTGGCCCCAATCAGACACAAAGAAAATCACTGAAGGTGTTTTCTTCTGTGCATTCAGTTCATAAAAAGGCGTAAGTCCGGAAGAGCTGCGTCAGCCAGAAGCTCATTCTATATTTATATTTCCTGTGACTACTTTATTCTCACCTTCAGTCCTGCTGCTCTGTCAGTCAGGTTGTTTTACATTAATTTAGAAAAACACTGAGCCCTAATCCACAAACCCCCAAACCTCTCTCCTGGTAAGTGTTTCATCACATCATTGAATTTCATCAAAAATATGTTCCAATATTTTTTGGGACAAGAATTTTAAACTTGGATCAAATTTACAAAGAAAGTCCTTTTTCTGGTGAGAAATTATTGAATAACTGTAAAAACTGTCTGTTTATTCCAGACAAATATCTGTCTATTTGTGCAAGTGTCAGGTTTGGGGGACAGAGGAACCAAGCGCAGACTTAGGGGTTATGAGAAATGGCAGGTTTAATGAAGGCAGGATAATAAGGGGCAGGCAGAGAGTAATCCAAACAGGCAAAGTTCAAAAACCGGGTGGTCAGTCCAAACAGGGCAGAGGTACGAAGATCATAGAAAAGGACTTAGAAACTGAAATAATAATAGGAAAAGAGGCATTAATGTGACAGACAGAGAATACACACACAGTGTAACAGCACAATAACTCACTGTGTGCTCTTGTGTAGCATCTGTAACTATGAGAGTATAGAGAATACTCACACAGTGTTTTTCAATGCCTTTCATTTTTACAGTGTAAAAGAACTCAGATCTGTATTTGTGTCTCATGTACCATGCTCTTCAACACCTTCATAGCCCTCCTGTCTGTGTCAGGTAAAGTGCTAGTTTAAGTTTTTATTTTTTTAAATGCAGCTCAGAAGTTTCAATGTTGTGTGTGTCTATGTGTGTGTGTATACTCTCTACGAAACCGGGGGTCCAATTTATGTTATGTAGCAGTATAACTGCAAAAAGTTATCAGTCTCATAAAATTACTGTTATCAGAAATATCTAACCACAAATTTAGTATTTTAATTAATAATTAAAACAACTAATATTAATGATTAAACATACCTGAAGGTTGGGAGTTCTTCAAAGGCTGCTTTACCTTGGCTCTCATGTCTATGTGATTCCAAAACAGACACCGGGGCTTTAATAAAATATATTTGTTAAACAAACATACAAACACAGAACAGATAAACTAACCGGAGGTTAGTAAGGTAAAGTAGTAGGGTGTGTGCGCGCGCGCAAGCGCGACTGTCCTTTGGAAAAGTTTGTTGCTGTTGTTCGTTGGTGAGCTTTGCAGGGGTAAACCGATTTAGCGTTCCGCGTTCACCAGTTTCCACTCGCTAAAGGCCACTAAGTTACCGCAAGGTAACTGGGTGTGTCCAGAGGCCTGGTAGTGCACTGTGCAACATTCAGCCCCTGTCTGAGTGTCGGAGCAGATGAACTGAAGCAAATGGCTAATAAGGGTGCGTCGAAAAGAAGGGAGAAGAAGAGAAGGAAGAGAAGGATCCCGAGAACATGACTTGCTCTTATATGGGAAAGTTTATTGCTCTCGCCATTACTGGATTGGCTGAACCAAGCTAGACATCATGCGGGGTGGACGTCGCGGAATTGTCCTGTTGGATTGTGGGAGTTGTAGTTCCTACACGGGCAATCAAATTTAAAGCCTCAGGACAGCATCGACATGAATTCAATCAGAATCAACCAAACTATAACACAACACAAACAAAACTACATCACCTATTGCGACAGAGAGAGAGAGAGAGAGAGAGAGAGAGAGAGAGAGAGAGATTGAGTTCCTCATCACACCCAGCTTTGAACCTGAGATAGAGTTCAGTACAATTGTTATGAAGTCAAAATCTTCATTTATATCAATTTAATCCATGATCTGTAATGAGTTGTGTGTGTGTGTGTGTGTGTGTGTGTGTGTGTGTGTGTGTGTGTGTTTTTCAGGTGTTCTTGGCCAGGGCAGATGGGGAGTGATTTACACCCCTGAGAGAATCTGTGCCTTAAAGGGGTCTTCAGTAGACATGCGCTGCGCTTACTTTCATCCCACATCCGTTCACAAACTGAAACATTTTCACACTGTACATTACCAATCTTACAGAGTGCAGAAAGCATTCTGGTTTATTCACTGGCACCCTCCGCAGGAGCCTGAAGACCTGTCCCTGGACCCAGAGTACTCTGGTCGTGTGGAGTACCGTGGGAATCAGATCAGTGACTGCACTTTTAGAATAAAACAACTGAGAGAAAGTGATTCACAAACATATTGCTTCAGGTTCCTGACAAACCATGGTGGAAAATATACTGGCCGACCTGGTGTCTCATTGACAGTTACAGGTAACCATTTAATGCGATGAGCTCATAGGATTCTTCTCCTATATCTCTGAATGGAAGACTGGGGAAGGGAGGGATGTTTTTACAGTTTTAATTTGTTTGCAGCTCTACAGGTGAGGGTGAATCCTGGCTCAGTGACAGAGGGACAGAGTGTAACACTGACCTGTAGCACCACCTGCACTCTGACTGGCAGCCCAGCCTTCACCTGGAACAGGGACGGGTCTCCTCTCTCCTTCACCACCCAGACACACCAGCTCACAGCCAGCAGTGAAGATGGAGGCACATACTCCTGTGCTGTAAAAGGATCTGAGCTTCTCCCCTCCCCTGCAGTGGCTCTTACTGTGAACTGTGAGTACAAGAGGCCAGACTTGTGTGTTTCACACTATTGGTGATGTTATCTTCACTGTAGAAATGTTTGACACATCACACAGGTTTCAAAGCATTCAGCCTAAATGTACCGTTAAATTCTACAGATTATCATATGCTGCATGCTAATGTACAGATTCAACTTACACTGTTTACTGTCTCCATCTATTAACTGAAACATGAATACTGGAATATTGAATATTGAATATAAATGCATGATTTAATGATTTGAAAGCACTATACGTGTGCCAGAGTCCAGTTTAGATTCCACATGAAACTACAAACTATTCTTCCCTCTTCCAGATCCTCCTAAAGGAGTCTTAGTGTCAGTGAGCCCCTCTGCTGTAATTAAGGAGGGCAGTTCAGTGACTCTGACCTGCAGCAGCGATGCCAACCCACAAGTGCAGAGATACTCCTGGTTTAAGGAGAACAGAGCTGTACCCTCAGAGACAGGAGGACCAGTGGCCAGCTACACCATTAAACACATCACACAGCAGGATGCTGGAGAGTACTATTGTGAGGCAGGGAATGGGCTTGGGACAAACAGATCTCCTCCTAAACATCTAGATGTGCAGTGTGAGTATATCAGCTTCAGAAACATGGAGCAGAGAGAAGTCAGTATCTCCTGAGTGTCTGTGGGAAACTTCACAACAGTAAGACACTGTGTCAACCAGTCAAGCTAGCCAGAGGAGGAGAAATCCTGGAGAAATATTACATTAACATGCAATGATGAATAAGCCAGAGCATGCTGTCTTAAGCCATACATGTGTAGTATGAGTTTGCACAGGGCACTCAACGGTCCCAGATATAATTGCCGAAGTTGTTGAAAATGTAGTTTCCCGCTCAATTTGTTTTTTCTGTTGATTTCAGATCCTCCTAAGAACACCTCACCTGTGAGCTCCTCTGGTGAAATAGAAGAGGGTAGTTCAGTGACTCTGACCTGCAGCAGCGATGCCAACCCACCAGTGCAGAGATACACCTGGTTCAAGGAGACTGGAGCTGGAGTCTGGCAGGCAGGATTAGGACAGAGTCTCAACTTTTCTAACTTTAGCTCCTGGAACAGTGGGCAGTACTACTGTGAGGCAAAGAACACCCACGGAGCCCAGAACTCTACTGCTGTGACTTTAAAGGCACTGGTCATCACAGTGCAAGGTATGGCCAGAACACGTCTAAGTTAGGCTGCAGCCTACATGAGAAAAATTATTTAGGCTACAATACCTAGCCCATTGTTTCTTCGCACATAATATCAACCACTCAAAATGCATTCACGGAAATTGGCCAAGTGACAAAGATGTTGAAGATTCGTGGGATTAATTATTGTGACGAATATAAAATTGAACGACTTATTTTCATCCCAAATGCAGTGGTGTCATTTTCCAGTTTATTCCACTTCCCTTGCTGCTGCCGTCTGCACACACACCTTTGCCGGTCTCTCTCAAAGATGCTCCAAATAAAACAATTTGCTACACATTATTATAATTAAAAAATGTGTTTAATTCAACAAGCGTAGACTAATATTAAATGCGCAGAGCAAATTAAGTCAGGAAACTCTTGCTGCAACATCCAACCATTGGTTGGTCTCAGCAAGCACATGTCCTCAATCTCAACCAATCACATACAGACATCACTACATGCCCTCAAACTCACATTGACCAATCACAAGTGTGCACAAATTCTATTAAACGTGCAGTACATTCTAGTAGACATACTGCAGGCATAGATGGGTTTGTTCCCACTTTTAGAAACTTTCACCTTACAGACCATGGAGTGCTGTGTTGTGAAATGACCACGGATACATCATGACTGACACTGGTGCATCTCTCTGACTTTGTGTAGGAGGTCAGTCCTTGACTGTGGTTGCAGCAGTGGGAGCTGTGGCAGCCGCAGCCATTTTGGCTCTTGTGTTTCTTGGTGTCGTCTGTGTGAGGTACGTGGCTGAAGATCTGTGCCAGTTCACAGTCACTCATTAGTGAATGATGTTGGATTAGACTTGCAGTGTCAAAAATAGTGTACATTTCTGAATAATGATGTGATGTACTATTGATGCCATACCCTCCTCCTATGTCTGAGTTGTGCTTAGGTAACTGCATCATTAATTATTTTGGATTTTTGCATTGGGTTTTGATTTTCTTCATACATTTTAGTTTTTCTCTCTCTATAAGCAGGAGGAAACGATCAATAAATGAGGAGGTGAGTTAATCAAAATGAAATATATTTCATTGATGTATGTGTTTTGTGTATACAGTATACATTCAGTGACCATTTTCTAAGGTACACCTTTCTAGTATTGATTTTATATTTTCTGGTTTGTGGTCTTTGGATGTGCAGTTTGAGTGTGCCTTTGCTTGTTTGGACTTTCTCCTGGTTTTTTTAGCTCTGCCTTGTGTTTTTGATTACTCTTCTGATTACCCTGTATGTACATATGTAGGGCGACATGGCTCAGGCGGTAAGAGCAGTCGTCTGGCAGTTGGAGGGTTGCCGGTTCGATCCCCGGCCTGGGCTGTGTCGAAGTGTCCCTGAGCAAGACACCTAACCCCCAAATGCTCCTGACGAGCTTGTCGGTGCCTTGCATGGCAGCCAATCGCTGTCGGTGTGTGAGTGTGTGTATGAATGGGTGAATGAGAAGCATCAATTGTACAGCGCTTTGGATAAAGGCGCTATATCAATGCCAACCATTTACCATTTACCCATCCGCCTCCATTACAACAATTACCTGTCCCTGCATTACATTTTGGATCTGCCCCATGGTTATTAAACGCCTGCCATTTTTCACATTATCCCTGAGTCTGCTCATGATTATTCTGTCCCGAGTGCCAATAGACTACTGGCTAAGGTGCTTGTTGTCTAGTGGCTAAGGTGCCGATAGACTACTGGCAAAGGTCCTTGTCGTCTAGTGGCTAAGGTGCTTACAGACTACTGCTAAGGTGCTTGTAGTCTAGTGGCTAAGGTGCCGATAGACTACTGGCTAAGGTGCTTGTAGTCTAGTGGCTAAGGTGATGCCTTGATGACTGATGACTAGGACCTGGAAGGTTGGTGGTTCAAGCCCTAGTGTAGTCACAGTAAGAATAGTGCAGCTGTTTGCCCTTCACCACACACTGCTCTGCTTAGTCTAATCAACTATAAGTCGCTTTGGAAAACATGTCCACTAAATAACTGCAATGTGAAAATGAACAGGAACTTTCTGCGGAACATTTCCATCCTTTCCCTGCCTGTTCTTCACCCTGCAGGGGAATAACAGCCCCGTGGATGACAACCCTGCAGGGATGCCAGTGAGCCACACTGAACCCCAGGGTACAGACAGAGGCAACGGGGAAGGTCCCCTCTACTCCTCTGTTCAACCTGCCAACATCCGCACCCAGCAAGACCTTCTGTACTCCACTGTTCAACCTGCCAACACCCGCACCCAGCAAGACCTTCTGTACTCCACTGTTCAAAAGCCTCTCCCTGAGTGTGAGGATGATGTTCAGTACGCCAGTGTCCAGTTCCTGCCCTCCTGTTCTGCCCCCAGGTGAGCACACCCCCTCATTACACTCCCTGTGCTGACTGTGGCTGTGCCAGCTCTTCTGTTTGGCCCAGTCTACATCAAACAGCCGACTTGAGATGGGGCGAAACTAGACGGGATGGTTTTAGAAAGTTTTTTGAAGAAAGTCTTAGTGGTGCGTACTGTCCAATTTTGGAGAGTCTGCTCTTGTTGGCTAGCGTTTCCCAAACTGACCACGTTAATGCGACATTGGCTCAGGAGGTAAGAGCAGTCATCTGGCAGTCAGAGAGTTGCCGGTCCGATCCCGCCCCCTGGGTGTGTCAAAGTGTCCCTGAGCAAGACACCTAACCCCCAAATGCTCCTGATGAGTCAAGTTTCTTCTGAAGTTGACTGTTTTTTGTAGACTGGTTTCAGAACTGAACCAATCACGAAGCAGCACAGCGGATTGGAGAGGATGGTGGTGTGGGAGGAGTCTCTCATCAAACTGTGAACTTGCGTTAATGTTGTTAAAACAACATCACGGTACCCAACAATAAATATAGACAATACAATGGTAATGGTAGCTAGCTAAACACAATACACATATAAAGGTCACTAGAAGAAACATGAACCGCCAAGCACACAGTCGTTGTTATGGAAACATTTATTTGTTTACTTGCCGCTTTGGTGCGGACTGCCTCGTTTTTACTCGCCCGTGGAGCTTTCTCCCGGCTCGCAGGCTAATCACCTGATCCAGACGCATCTTTTGATTGACTCTTCTTTTCGCCTTTTGCTCCTCCTCTTTTGACCCGCCTGCAGTGTGACCTCAGCCGATGACATCACAGTGATGTACTGACTGACTGAAGCAGAATTCCAGAAGGCTGTTTTGTAGCTGAACTTCCTGCAGCTTGTGCTTCGTGTAGCATGCAGTGCACTCTCGGAAATGAAGTCCATAAAAGGATACAAAGAGAGATACAAGAGTTTACGAGAGTTTAAGTGAGCTGTTTTCTCCACGCAGGTCACCAGCAGTGAAGGAAGACTGTGCTCTCTACACCACGGTGCGGAAACATCAAACATGAAAATAAACCGCCAGATCTCTCGTCCCACAAACCGCAGTGTGCATATGGGTATATCTTTGATGAATGTTTATTAAAATCAGCGATCATACGTCTGATCGGTGATGTGCAGGATGAGCGTTTATTAAAATCAGCGATCATACGTCTGATCAGTGATGTGCTGGATAAGCGTTTATTAAAATCAGCGATCATACGTCTGATCGGTGATGTGCTGGATTAGCGTTTATTAAAATCAACGATCATACGTCTGATCAGTGATGTGCAGAATGAGCGTTTATTAAAATCAGCGATCATACGTCTGATCAGTGATGTGCTGGATAAGCGTTTATTAAAATCAGCGATCATACGTCTGATCGGTGATGTGCTGGATAAGCGTTTATTAAAATCAGTGATCATACGTCTGATCGGTGATGTGCAGGATGAGCGTTTATTAAAATCAGCGATCATACGTCTGATCGGTGGGCATGCAGGCCATTCAGGACTGGAAGAGCAGACATACTGTCTGAGTGACAGACCAGGGAACAAACCGCTCCAGTCGTCACACTGAAGATGAGACTCTGGGACTCTTTCTGGTACTTTATCCACTTTACCTCCAGGTCAACTCATCAACTCAGGTCACATGGCTGGGATGACTGTGGTGATTGGCTCTTCAAACGTGCGCTCAAAATGATCATTCATTTGACATCCTGTGACCTGTATATGCAAAACACCCCCATGTCTTCATATGGCATACAAGGTATCGTCAAAATTCCATTTTATTTTCTTAACGAGCTGTAATTTGTTACAACTAAGACATTTGCTGGATTAAAAGGCTTTTTATCTGCATGTTTAACCTTAGCTATTGATTTTATGGGCCGATTGTTATAACCTGTCGCAATTGTTACATTTGTTTTAATTTATTTGTGGATGTGGACGCAGAAACATCGACCAATTCAAATTCGATTTCTAAACTGGCACACAATGTTAGTTTTTGCGAAAAGATTTTGAGCAGTAATTAGGCAACATACCTGGATTACTGTGCGAATAGGCTAGGCCCTTTTCCCTGCCTATACGCATTATCGTGGCTGCCAACCAATTTAGTATTTTGGCAAGCAATGTGATTTGCAGAATGTGAATTTATTTGAGGTGCAATCATGGTTCTGTATGCCATCAGCACTGGCATTTGCGTTTCAGTACTGGGTAAGACATACACACCACTGGTAGTTCATAAATGAAGTTAATTTAAACTTTAAATAACAAAAAAAGAACACAATATAATTCTGATTCATGTAGCAATGGTAAAACCTGCTATTTGTGGAAGTATATTATCCTCAGGATAGATGCATGCAGTGCATATCATCTTCCTGCAGATGGTGATAGTGCTACTATAGTAAAGGAGTCAAACTTGTATGTAAATTTGAGGTATGTCCCAAGATATGTTATGAAGCAAAAAACAATAATTATTCTATTCACATCTGTGAATGAACAAATTGAATTTGTACATGTGCTTATGTGTGTTCATGCATGTGTTTGGAGGCATGCGTGTGTGTTAGTGTCTGTTTATCAGACCGTGTGTATACAGGAATCTTTACCGAACATATAACTTCACTTATGTTGGAATGGATAAGATCAGGAATTAGCCTATGCTTGTAAAAATTATTTTATGTTAAAGTTTTGTGTTTAAATAAAGGACCATCAAAAAGTCTCTCTTGCTCTCTCTCACATACAAAGAAAGATTAAATTTATTCATAGCATTTATAAACAAAGGAATAATAAACTGTACATTATTGGCATCATCCTCATCATCATCCATCCATCCATCCATTATCTGAACCCGCTTATCCTGAACAGGGTCGCAGGGGGGCTGGAGCCTATCCCAGCATACATTGGGCGAAAGGCAGGAATACACCCTGGACAGGTCGCCAGTCCATCGCAGGGCACACACACCATTCACTCACACACATACCTACGGGCAATTTAGACTCTCCAATCAGCCTAACCTGCATGTCTTTGGACTGTGGGAGGAAACCGGAGTACCCGGAGGAAACCCACGCAGACACGGGGAGAACATGCAAACTCCGCACAGAGAGGCCCCGGCCGACAGGGATTCGAACCCAGGACCTCCTTGCTGTGAGGCGGCAGTGCTACCCACTGCGCCATCCGTGCCGCCTCTCATCATCATTATTTAATTAATAATATTTAATTACTTTTGCATTTCCAAGGCAGAATTTCTGGACAGTGGTTAAGAGTATGTTTCCATTTCCCTGATTGCAGTGAGTAACAGTGTTTATTTTAATTAGAAAACTAAAGCAAAGCAGAAAATAGATTTAGCTTTAATCATTTGAAGAGTTGAACCCAGCACTTATAATGCAGACCTGCTCTTCCTGTTCTGTTCTGTTTTGGGCGAATCAGGGTTTAAACCTGCTACCTCACACCTGCTGTACATCACCTCTCCTGGGACCAAACACACAACTTAGGGCCTTTTTCACAAAGCAGGGATACGGGGTCAGCTTGGTAGTAAAACACAGAACCATCTTAAAACACGGACTCAAGTAAAAAAGAGCTGTTCCAGGTTTTACTTATCCAAGCAAACTCAGTATTCCTGCTTTGTGGGTTTTACTCAGTGCACTTATCCAGCTAACTCAGTATTCCTGCTCTGTGGGTTTTACTCAGTGCAGTTATCCAGCTAACTCAGTATTCCTGCTCTGTGGGTTTTACTCAGTGCACTTATCCAGCTATCTCAGTAATCCTGCTCTGTGGGTTTTACTCAGTGCACTTTTCCAGCTATCTCAGTAATCCTGCTCTGTGGGTTTTACTCAATCCTGCTTCATGATACAGGCCCCAGATGTGCCTTTCTAAGACCGGACGGATGATCTCTTTTTCTGCTGGTTATTGTTCTCCACATTTACGCCCTGCCTGGTCAGGATTGGTCCACCGCTATTGGCCTGAATGTCCATAGAAGTGTGCACACCTGAGTTCAGTCAGGTACGCCTCACACAAACCCACACAGGTACACAGTGCGGGGTGCCACGTGAGAGGCACCTGAGGCTTGGCCCCGTTGTAGCCAGAGCTCAGAATCTTACACTGCACAGGAAGGGGTGTGGCTTAAACACCCCAAACATGAAGAGGGTGTGGCTATACATGAACAGTGCTGCTGTCCACCCTTGGCCCCACCCATGTCATGTGACCACACCCTCCAAACAGCTTGTTTTCCAAGAAAAAATAAAAAGAAAAGAATATCACAACACCACATACATATATAACCGTATGTTACTTAGTACGCAAGAAGAAACAGGAACCAAAGTTAAATGAAATTTCTGATTTCATTTTAAAAATACTTTTTTTACAGGTACTTTTTTTTTAAGCAGGTAAGTAAGCAAGTTCCTGTCTGCACTTAATACTTCAGAGAGCAAACTGTCTTTTAATGCGAGTCTTTGGGGAACTGGGGGAGACTGGATGAAATCAGGTGCACACAGAATAAAAGCAGTGTTCATTTCCAATCAGAGAGTGTAACAGGCCTGTTTAAAGCAGGTGTGTGCCTACTGCACGATATCTCAACGAGAACAGAGTTTTAAAGCCATGCAGCCCCCATACCACAGCGCGTTAGACGACCAGCAGCTCCAGTTTAATTTGTGATGATAGTGATGATTTCAAAATGAACAGAACAACTAGATGAAAGAATAGTGCACATTTTAAGTCTCCAGTTTTATACACAAAGCGGCAGGCACACCTGAACATAGTTTTGGTGGTCATCTCCCTCTTTGACCACTAGAGGGAAACCTTGTGCCCACTGCCTGTGAATTCGGCAAAACTCCTCAGAGACAAAACTTTGGTCCTCCCTGTGCAAGAGGCTATGGCTTTCAGCAGCAGCCAGAGTAATTCTTTCTGAAATTGAAAAATACTCAAAGAAGCTGTAACTTTAAGAGAAATTAAAGACCAACACATTTCTTGCATAAACACAAAGGCCGTTATAAGGCTACTGAGTCTTCTTAAGACTTCTTGCTTTCTGTCTTCCAGTGGTTCTTCTTTCTCTTCTTCTTCTCCCTCTCTCCATTCGTCTCACGTTCTCTCACTTTCTCTCACTTTCTTCTTCTCCCTCTTGACAATTCCACTGAATTAATCTTCCTCTCGATTGGCCAATGAGAGGCCAAGTCATCCCGCAGCTCTGATTGGTCAGTCCACTGATCAAGGGGGCGGAGATAGGGACACTTGCTCTGTATTTGGAGACTGGGCGCCACCTGCAGGAAGAGAGAGGAACTTTTCAGAGATGCAGTCGGAAGCACAGACTGGAGAATTCAGCATCGTAACTGAAATGACCCCACAGAGAGGTTACAAGATCTGCTACTGCATGTAATCCCACTTTCCCCACAAACTGAACAATATATATATATTGGGCGGCCTGTAGCGTGGTGGTTAAGGTAAATGACTGGAACAGGCAAGGTTGGTGGTTCTAATCCCGGTGTAGCCACAATAAGATCCACACAGCTGTTGGGCCCTTGAGCTAAGGGGGACATTCACTCTGTGGTGTCACAGTGGTTTAGGCAGAAAGACTTTTGATAAGAACTTCTGATTTTGGTTTTTGTGTTTTGATTTTTTTTAACCCAGGTCTTCCTTCCTTGCTTATTATTCTGTTCACTGCTCTGCACCGAGAACTTCCTGCTGTGTGCCCGTGAGAGCAAGTGCATTCAGGAGTGTTTACAAATGTGGAGTTTGAGTTTTACTTCATGCCGGAATTGATAATCCCAGGAATTATGCTTGTAAAAATAATTGTAATTATGCTTAAAACATTTTTTAATAAATCGTCATAATAATAAAATAGAACAATAAACTCAATTACATTTGATTCTGCTGAAGAGAGAAGATCTCTTCCTGTCCGACCAGGAAAATGCAGTCTTGCTGTTATTCTGACTGAATAATGTCAGAGCCATAGATGAAGGGTGTAAACCCCACGCTAACCCAGTGATGGAATTTAGCCAGGGCCGAAGGGGTTTGCATGCTTGTCCTTCTGGTGTTGCTGGAAGAATATTAGTAGGGTTAAATAGTAAGGACCGCTATCCGGAGATCAGCTCATGAATAAACCACGTTACAAAGACAGTAGTACCACTCTGCCTTCCGCTCTTTACTGGTCCGGGCTGACCAAGAATCTCCACAGTAGGGCCAATACATTCACCTTCGTTATCTGACTCCATTTAAGATATAATTTAGAAATTTGGGTTTGAACCTCGGGAGTGATTACACTCGACTCTTACCTGCGCCACCATTACTCAATATATGCTCCCGGGATTAGCATTATTGCTGAATCTCAGTTCGGCGGAGAAACTCAGAGGCTGAGGGTCTAGCCAACACAATACATGCACTATATTGACATGACAGTTGCGAGCCCAGGTCGGCGTGCATTTAGAGGGCTCCTTAGAGCTAACTTGACAGGAACCGGCGTAGAAACGCCCATGGGTTCCCTTCGCATCAAATTACAAGAGCCATGCACCACCAATCCTTGGCTGCCTTTCCCAGCTTGGAAACACCACTAAAGTACCAAGCCACTGATCAGTTGGTCTTTGGTCAATATTGTCCCCCTGAGTATTCAGTCGTATTCAGTATTGAGACCAAATGTTCATGATTTCCGGCTTACAAGGGTGTTGCTGAAATAATAAAAATAACTTCTTCCACCACAAAAAAATTAAAAAAATGAAGGATAAATGTACTGTTTGGATGGCTGTACTCTGTGTATTGTTAATAATAATAAAATAAACTATCACTTAAAATTAAAAATGCAAATTGGCCCCAATCAGACACAAAGCAAATCAATGAAGGTGTTTTCTTCTGTGTATTGAGTTTATAAAAAAGTGTAAGTACGGAAGGGCTGCAGCAGCCAGAAGCTGAGCTCATTCTACAGGAGTGTGATACTTTGTTCTCACCTTCAGTCCTGCTGCTCTGACAGTCAGGCTGTTTTACTTTCATTTAGCAAAACACTGAGCCCTGATCCACAAAGCCCCAAACCTCTCTCCTGGTAAGTCTTGAATTTCATCAAAATTATGTTCCAATATTTTTTTGGGACAAGAATTGTATACTTGGATAATATTTACAAAGAAAGTGCATTTTCTGGTGAGAAATTATTGGATAACTGTAAACACTGTCTGTTTATTCCAGACAAATATCAGTGTATTTGTGTAAGTGTCAGGTTTGGGGGACAGAGGAACCAAGTGCAGACTCAGGGGTTATGAGAAATGGCAGGTTTAATGAAGGGAGGCAGATAAGGGACAGGCAGAGCGTAATCCAAACAGGCAAAGTTCAAAAAGAGGGTGGTCAGTCCAAACAGGGCAGAGGTACGAAGATCATAGGAAAGGACTTAAAAAAGAGAATAATTATAGGAAAAGGGGCACGGATGTGACAGATTGTATGCTCTTGTGTAGCATCTGTTACAATGAGAGTATAGAGAATACTCACACAGTGTAACAGCACAATAACTCACTGTGTGCTCTTGTGTAGCATCTGTTACAATGAGAGTATAGAGAATACTCACACAGTGTAACAGCACAATAACTCACTGTGTGCTCTTGTGTAGCATCTGTTACAATGAGAGTATAGAGAATACTCACACAGTGTAACAGCACAATAACTCACTGTGTGATCTTGTGTAGCATCTGCTACAATGAGAGTATAGAGAATACTCAGACAGTGTTCTTCCCTGCCATTCATATTTACAGTGTAAAATAATAACTCATATCTGTATTCATGTCTCATATATCTGATGCAGCCATGCTCTTCAACACCTTTGTAGCCCTCCTGTCTCTGTCAGGTAAAGTGCTTGTAAAGTTTTTTTTTTAAACGCAGCTCAAAAGTTTCAGTGTTGTGTGTGTTTGTTTGTGTGTGTGTCGGCATGAAGTAGGCAGAATGCATGCAGGGAAGAATTAGTCAAAATTAGTATTTCAGTTTTTTACAATAGTTTTCACACTTGTCTCAATACCATGTCCACTTTTTCAAAACACTTAACACATTCACCATATCATTAGACTATGTGAACTAAACTGTGGATATTTTTGCATTGCTTTCATACTAAAGGCATTCAATCACCAAAATTCATGAATACCTCTCTCAGTCAATGTTCACTACCAGCAAAAGTTTGTACAAATACAGCAAATTTTGTAGACATTTAGATACTCTGTTCAAAACAGTTAACTTTCAGTTCAAAACCCAATAATCATTGTGGAAGGAAATATGCTGCATTTTGGCAGAAAAATGTAACTATATGCTTGAAATACGTAAGACAGATGATTCTGATTTGAGCAGAAAGTTTATTCAGTTTATTCAATTTCTTTGTTTTCAGCCTTGTTACCATCTATGCAAAAGTGATCGTACTTGCATTGAAATGTGCATGTATACAGGGTAAATATAGATGTAGTTGTCACTGAAGAGATTTTTCTGCTATTACTGCTGTATATGTACTGCTGAAACACCTGGCTGTCATTTCAGTGAACAACTTAGCCAGGTGTTTGTTGTTTGTGCCCCGTTACCACATATACAAAAGGGGCCATCTTTGGATTGGCATTTGAATTCTTTAGCCTTGGTGGAGAAAATGGATGCAGCCAGAGGCAGAGGAAGAAGACGTCGCGGAAGAGCAAGAACAGTTGTGTCTGATGAAATCAGAGCCACAGTCATTAGTAAATCATGGTCTGTCCCTGAGGGAAGCAGGTTGAGGGTTCAACCAAACTTGCCTAGATCCACAGTGGCTTCAATAGTGAGGATTTTCAGGCAAACCAACAGGTACAATACAGTATTTGCAGCATTCTGACTGAAGGAGTTCAACTGATGTGCATATTACAGCAGTACTGCGATTTGAGAAGTCTCCAGAAAAAGCAGATGTATCAGTGCACATTTGTCTTTGACTCACTACAGGACCCAGCAGTTACCTCACACAGTCACACAGGGGGAAGGGGAAGAATGTTTACGCTTGTTGTGTTCTGCCAACACTACAACAGTTATATATTAAAATAAAAAGACGCAGGAACCACGGACATCACTTTATTTACTAGGCACTGTGGCAGACTGGTTCAAGGGCAACAGCACACATACATTTCAATGTGCATGTACAGCATATCTTGCATGGCGGATTGCTACTAACATAAAATAGTTTATCATTATACACATTCATAACAACGCCTCAACAGGAGGATACAATAGTTGGGGTGGTCATTGTCAACAACAGCATCAGGCTAAGAGAAATATGCAACAACATAATCGCAGGCAACAACAAATTTCCAAACACTGACTGTGTAAGCTCTACAACCATTTCAAGAGTGCTACAGAAACATCAGATGAGGATGAAATAGTTGTAAACTGTTCTCTGAGGGTGTCAAGGAACTCAGATACCAATATGAAGTTTATGAAGGTATATGTGAAGGTTTAGGACCACCACCCACATGAACAGATGTTACTTCTAGATGCAATGGCTGCTGGGTGTATGGACATAACAGTGGAACACATCCAGGGCTGGAAAAGGCACGCAAAGAGATGTTTTCCTCGGTGTATAGCAAGAGATAACATTTGGAGTGATGTTGATGAAAATCTATGGCCAAATGCAGAGGACAGGATGGATGGGTCAGGCCAACAGTAGACTTCTGATACTGATAGGCAGACAATATATGTGTGAATTACTGTATATAGTGAAAATATTGCTTTTTGGTATGTATTTGTTATTGATTGTAATGTATTTTGAGTAATTGATTGTAAGAATACTGTTGCTTTTGTGATTTGTTTCTTTATCATATATTGTTTTACATTACACAGTCAAAATAGTTATTCTGGGTTTCCAATATAGTAAAACATTCATTAATTTACAGTTTACTGTAAATTTACCACACTCAGTCATGACATCTATTGTGAGAGGCAAACCAACAGATCAAAAGTTTCTTTAGCTGCTTGGCTTGAAATATTTGTGGATGCAAAAATAGAGGAAAGGGAAACACATAATATATGTATTTAGCAATGCTCCAAGTTGTTTGTGTTTTGTAGTTCATTGAACATTGAGTGACAAAGTAGTCTTATGGGAGAAAGCATATGCTATAGTTATGGCAGCAAGAGGCACTTTTGGGTGAAATATTAAGTGTTTTGGTGGTTGAAGTGCATTTTGCACCAAATGTAAACTGATGTGCTCAGGTGTGTGTTTCAAAAGCACACTGTGTGAAGAGTTTTGAAAAAATGGACACGGTATTGAGACAAGTGTGAAAACGATTGTGAAAAACTGTCATCAAAATACAAAAGAGGGCAGTCAAATTTTGGAAACATCTAAAAAATAGCGACCCCAACTCTTACCATTATGCAATGCCAAGAGCTGAGCAAAGGAAAGAGTCCTGAGGCTCCTAACACCTTAAAGCCTAAGGACAGCATCAACATTAATTCAATCAGAATCAACGAAATTATAACACAACACAAACAAAACTACATCACCTATTGGGAGAGAGAGAGAGAGAGAGAGAGAGAGAGAGAGAGAGAGATCATTTGAACCTGAGATAGAGTTCAGTACAGTTGTTATGAAGACATCAACTTCATTTATATTAATTTGATCCATGATCTGTAATGAGTTGTGTGTGTGTGTGTGTGTGTGTGTGTGTGTGTGTGTTTGTGTGTGCATGTGTGTGTGTGACTGTGTGTGTGTGTGTCTCTGTGCGTGTGTCTGTGTGAGTGCGTGTGTGTGTGCGTGTGTGTGTGTGTGTGTGTGTGTGTGCATATGTGTGTGTGTGTGTGTGTGTGTGTGTTTTTCAGGTGTTCTTGGCCAGGGCGGAAGGGGAGTGACTTACACCCCTGAGAGAATCTGTGCCTTAAAGGGGTCTTCAGTAGACATGCACTGCACTTACTCTCATCCCACATATTATTACAGAAATTCAATACAATATTATGACAGAGTGCAGAAAACATACTGGTTTATGTGTCAGCGCCCACCACAGGAGCCTGAAGACCTGTCCCTGGACCCAGAGTACTCTGGTCGTGTGGAGTACCGTGGGAATCAGATCGGTGACTCCACTTTTAGAATAAAACAACTGAGAGAAAGTGATTCACAAACATATTGCTTCAGGTTCCAGACTACCCATGGTGGAAAATATACTGGCCAACCTGGTGTCTCATTGACAGTTACAGGTAACCATTTAATGCGATGAGCTCAGAGGATTCTTCTCCCATATCTATGAATGGAAGACTGGGGAAGGGAGGGATGTTTTTACAGTTTTAATTTGTTTGCAGCTCTACAGGTGAGGGTGAATCCTGGCTCAGTGACAGAGGGACAGAGTGTAACACTGACCTGTAGCACCACTTGCACTCTGACTGGCAGCCCAGCCTTCACCTGGTACAGGGACGGGTCTCCTCTGTCCTTCACCACCCAGACACACCAGCTCACAGCCAGCAGTGAGGATGGAGGCACATACTCCTGTGCTGTAAACGGATCTGAGCTTCTCCCCTCCCCTGCAGTGGCTCTTACTGTGAACTGTGAGTACAAGAGGCCAGACTCGTGTGTTTCACACGACTGGTGATGTCATCAACACTGTAGAAATGTTTGACACATCACACAAGTTTCAAAGCATTCAGCCTAAATGTACTGCTCTACAGATTATCATATGCTGCATGCTAATGTACAGATTTCACTTAAACTGCAACATATGTTTACTGATTTTATTTATTTGCTGAAACATGAATACTGGAAATAAAAGCATCATTTCATTATTTGAAAGCACTTTACCTGTGCCAGAGTCCAGTTTAGATTCACATGAAACTACGAACTATTCTTCCCTCTTCCAGATCGTCCAAAAAGAGTCTCAGTATCAGTGAGCCCCTCTGGTGAAATAGTGGAGGGCAGTTCAGTGACTCTGACCTGCATTAACCAGGCCAACCCACCAGTGCAGAACTACACCTGGTTTAAGAACACTGGATCTTTTAGCTTAGAGATAAATTTCTGGAGTCAGAAATACACCATTGAAAAAATCGAATCCTCGGGTGATGGAGAGTACTACTGTGTGGCATGGAATTCGATTGGCGGAGGCAGATCTCCTGATATACATCTCAATGTGCTGTGTGAGTAATTCTGCACTGTCATTTACAACGGTTTGGATGGGCAGCGTCTTCCGTGGAAATACATCCTAGTCTGTTTTACCTAGCCTGGATACCTTCATTCCCATTATAGTCACATAGCTACACTGAACACTATTTTTTATATGTAAGGATTGTAGCACGAAAGTGATATAGGGCTGGGCAATGTCTATAAAAAATCATACTGTCTCTTTAAACATTGGGTTACAATATACATTCACTGAGCACAAACACTTCTTCCCTCTTCCAGACCCTCCTAAAGGAGTCTCAGTCTCAGTGAGCCCCTCTGCTGTAATTAAGGAGGGCAGTTCAGTGACTCTGACCTGCAGCAGCGATGCCAACCCACCAGTGCAGAGATACTCCTGGTTTCAGGAGAACAGAGCTGTACCCTCAGAGACAGGAGGACCAGAGGCCAGCTACACCATTAAACACATCACACAGCAGGATGCTGGAGAGTACTACTGTGAGGCAGGGAATGGGCTTGGGACAAGTAGATCTCCTCCTAAACGTCTGGATGTGCAGTGTGAGTATATCAGCTTCAGACACATGGAGCAGAGAGAAGTCAGTATCTCCTGAGTGTCTGTGGGAAACTTCACAACAGTAAGACACTGAGTCAACCAGTCAAGCTGACCAGTAGAGGAGAAATCCTGTAGAAATATTACATTAACATGCAATGATGAATAAGCCAGATCATGCTGACATGTCTTTAGCCATACATGTGTAGTCTGAGTTTGCACAGGGCACTCAAGTTGTTGAAAATGTAATTTCCTGCTCAATTTGTAAGCTGGATTTTATGTATTTTCTGTTGATTTCAGATCCTCCGAAGAACATCTCAGTGTTAGTGAGCCCCTCTGGTGAAATAGAGGAGGGCAGTTCAGTGACTCTGACCTGCAGCAGCGATGCCAACCCACCAGTGCAGAGATACACCTGGTTTAAGGAGACTGGAGCTGGAGTCTGGCAGGCAGGATCAGGACAGAGTCTCAACTTTTCTAACTTTAGCTCCTGGAGCAGTGGACAGTACTACTGTGAGGCAAAGAACACCCATGGAGCCCAGAACTCCACTGCTCTCCTGCTCACAGTGCAAGGTAAGGCCAGTTAGGCAAGATAACATGTTAAGCTGCAGCCTAAATGACAAATTATTTTTAGGCTGCAATACCTTGCCCATTGTTTCTTCTCACATAAAATCAATCACTCAAAATGCATTCACTGAAATTGGCTTAGTGATGAAGATGTTGGAAGATTGGTGGAATTAATTATTGTGACAAATATACATTTTTTAAATCCCAAATACAGTGGTGTCATGTTCCAGTTTTTTCCACTTCCCTTGCTGCTGCCGTCTGCACACACCTTTGCCGGTCTCTCTCAAAGATGCTCCAAATAAGACAATTTGCTACACATCAATAAACTAAAAATAATTGTTTAATTCAACCACTGTAGACTAACATTAAATGCGCAGAGCAAGTTCAGTCTGGAAACTCTTGCTGCAACATCCAACCGTCGGTCGGCCTCAGCAAGCACATGTCCTCAAACTCAACCAATCACATACAGACATCACTACATGTCCTCAAACTCACCCAATCACATACAGACATCACTACATATCCTCAAACTCAACCAATCACATACAGGCATCACTACATATCCTCAAACTCACCCAATCATATACGGACATCACTACATTTTTGTTTATATTATTTTATCATTGTTGTTGTTTTTGGTGTAATTTAGATTTGTTGGAGTTCTTTTTCTCATCTGGCTTAAAACATTTATTTTTGTTTTTTGTTTTAAAAACAACAAAAAAACAGTCGCAATTATAGAGCACGGAGTGCTGTGTTGGGAAATGACCACGGATACATCATGACTGACACTGGTGCATCTCTCTGACTTTGTGTAGGAGGTCGGTCCTTGACTGTGGTTGCAGCAGTGGGAGCTGTGGCAGTGGCGGCCATTTTGGCTCTTGTGTTTCTTGGTGTCGTCTGTGTGAGGTACGTGGCTGAAAATCTGTGCCAGTTCACAGTCACTCATTCGTGAATGATGTCGGATTAGTCTTGCGGTGTAAAAACAAGCGTAAGATGGTATTTCTATAGAATGATGTTGTCATGTGCTAAATATTGATGCCATACCCCCCTCTTATGTCTGGGTTGTGCTTAGACCACTGCATCATTAGTTATTTTTTGCACTGGGTTTTGATTTGCTTCATACATTTTAGTTTTTTTCTCTCTATAAGCAGGAGAAAACGATCCATAAATGAGGAGGTGAGTCAATCAAAATATATTTCATAGATGTATGTGTTTTTGTGTATACAGTATACACTCACTGACCACTTTCTTAGGTACACCATTCTAGTATTGATTTTATATTTTCTGGTTTGTGGTCTTTGGATGTGCAGTGTGCCTTTGCTTGTTTGGATTTTCTCCTGGTTTTTTAAACTCTGCCTTCTGTTTGTGATTATTCTTTTGATTACCCCGTATGTACCTGTCCACCTCCATTACAACACATTTCACATTATCGCTGAGATATCGCTGCTCATGATTATTCTGTCCTGAGTGCCTATAGACTACTGGCTAAGGTGCTTGTAGTCTTGTGGCTAAGGTGCCTATAGACTGCTGGCTAAGGTGCTTGTAGTCTTGTGGCTAAGGTGCCTATAGACTGCTGGCTAAGGTGCTTGTAGTCTTGTGGCTAAGGTGCCTATAGACTACTGGCTAAGGTGCTTGTAGTCTTGTGGCTAAGGTGCCTATAGACTAATGGCTAAGGTGCTTGTTGTCTAGTGGCTAAGGTGTCTATAGACTACTGGCTAAGGTGCTTGTAGTCTTGTGGCCAAGGTACCTATAGACTACTGGCTAAAGTGCTTGTCGTCTTGTGGCTAAGGTGCCTATAGACTACTGGCTAAGGTGCTTGTAGTCTTGTGCCTAAGGTGCCTATAGACTACTGTCTAAGGTGCTTGTTGTCTAGTGGCTAAGGTGTGTATAGACTACTGGCTGAGGTGCTTGTAGTTTTGTGGCTAAGGTGCCTATAGACTACTGGCTAAAGTGCTTTTTGTCTAGTGGCTAAGGTGCCTATAGACTGCTGGCTAAGGTGCTTGTAGTCTAGTGGCTAAGGTGATGCCTTGATGCCTGATGACTAGGACCTGGAAGGTTGGTGGTTCAAGCCCTGGTGTAGCCACAGTAAGATGGAAAACATGTCCACTAAATAACTGCAATGTGAAAATGAACAGGAACATTTTCCGCTGAACATTCCCATCCTTTCCCTGCCTGTTCTTCACCCTGCAGGGGAATAACAGCCCCATGGATGACACTGCAGGGATGCCAGTGAGCCACACTGAACTCCAGGGTACAGACAGAGGCAACGGGGAAGGTCCCCTCTACTCCTCTGTTCAACCTGCCAACACCCACACCCAGCAAGACCTTCTATACTCCACTGTTCAAACTGCCAACACCCGCACCCAGAAAGACCTTCTGTACTCCACTGTTCAACCTGCCAACACCCACACCCAGCAAGACCTTCTGTACTCCACTGTTCGAGCTGCCAGCACCCACACCTAGCTAGACCTTCTATACTCCACTGTTCAACCTGCCAACACCCGCACCCAGCAAGACCTTCTATACTCCACTGTTCAACCTTGCCAAAACTGAGCTTCTCTACATCCCTGCTAAGTCATCTCCGTCAATCGACCTCTCATTGACTGTTGAGGACTTTGTAGTTTCCTCCTCCCGTACGGCAAAGAATCTTGGGGTGACTCTTGATAACTGCCTTACCCTGGCTCCACAAGTATCCTCCACTGCCAGAACCTGCAGGTTCTTTCTGTATAATATACGCCGTATCCGTCATCTCCTGACTGAGAAAGCCACCCAGCTCCTAGTCCAGGCGCTTGTCATTTCCCGCCTGGATTACTGCAACTCCCTCCTAGCCGGTCTCCCAGCGTGTGCCATCAAGCCCCTCCAGCTGGTCCAGAATGCTGCAGCCCGCCTGATCACCAGTCAGCCCAGGTCGGCTCATGTCACCCCGCTTCTCATTGGCCTCCACTGGCTTCCCATTGCCGCACGCATCCGTTTCAAGGCCCTAGTGTTGGCATTTCAGGCTGCTAAGGGGACTGCCCCACCTTACATACAATCCCTGATCACTCCCTACTCCCCAGCTAGACCACTCTGCCAGCTCTGGTCGCCTTACGGTTCCCTCTCTACGGGCACCTGGCGGTCGAGCTGCACGTTCACGCCTGTTTTCCGTTCTGGTTCCTCAGTGGTGGAATGACTTGCCTACCACTGTCAGAATAGCAGAATCCCTCCCCCTATTTTGACGCAGACTCAAAACCCACCTTTTCAAACTCTACCTTAGTCCTCCCTCCTGATTTCCCCTGCCCCTCCTTTCTGATATCCCTATCCTTGTCTAACCCCCCCCCCCCCCCCCCCAAAAAAAAAAAAAAAAAAAAAAATGCACTTCTGATGACAACTATGTTTAGAACAGCATTTCCTGTGTATTTTGCTAGTTTCTGGATGTGATGCTCTGACTTATGGTAGAACCTATGCACTTGTAAGTCGCTTTGGATTAAAAGCGTCTGCCAAATGACTAAAATGTAAAAATGTAAAATGTAATGCCAACACCCGCACCCAGCAAGACCTTCTATACTCCACTGTTCAACCTGCCAACACCCACACCCAGCAAGACCTTCTGTACTGCACTGTTCAACCTGCCAACACCTGCACCCAGCAAGACCTTCTATACTCCACTGTTCAAAAGCCTCTCCTCGAGTGTGAGGACGGTGTTCAGTACACCAGCGTCCAGTTCCTGCCCTCCTGTGCTGCCCCCAGGTGAGCATACCCCCTCATTACACTCCCTGTGCTGACTGTGGCTGTGCCAGCTCTTCTGTTTGGCCCAGTCTTCATCAAACAGCCAACTTGAGATGGGGCAAAATCAGACGGGATGGTTTTAGAACATTTTATGAATAAAGTCTAAGTGGCATGTAGTGTCCAGTTTTGGAGAGTCTGCTCTCATCGGCTAGTGTTTTACAAACTGACATTGCGACATTGGCTCAGGAGGTAAAACCCCTCGCTAACCCAATGACGGAATTTAGCCAGGGCCGAAGGTATCAACATGCTTGTCCTTCTGGTGTTGCTGGAAGAATATTAGCAGGGATAAATAGTAATGATCAGCTAGATCAGCTAATGAATAAACCACGTTACAAAGACAGTAGTACCACTCTGCCTTCCGCTCTTTAGTGGTCCGGGCTGACCAAGAATCTCCACAGTAGGGCCAATACATTCACCTTCGTTATCTGACTCCATTTAAGATATAATTTAGAAATTTGGGTTTGAAACATACGCGAACCTCGGGAGTGATTACACTCGACTCTTACCTGCGCCACCATTACTCAATATATGCTCCCGGGATTAGCATTACATGATAGTTGCGAGCCCAGGTCGGTGTACATTTCGAGGGCTCCTTAGAGCTAACTTGACAGGAACCGGCGTAGAAATGCCCATGGGTTCCCTTCGCATTAAATTACAAGAGCCATGCACCACCAATCCTTTGGGCCAAACTTGGCTGCCTTTCCCAGCTTGGAAACACCACTAAAGTAACAAGCCATTGATCAGTTGGTCTTTGGTCAATATTGTCCCCCTAAGTATTCAGTCGTAATTTAGGCTGAAAAAGGTACAAGATGAATTAGAGTCATGGAGATCACGCAAGTTACCAACAAAATAATTTATTTGCAGACAGGTAGGTTATTAGCTTTAGAATACTTCCTTGCTTTTATGCCAAATCACATGTTTGAACCAGGCGGCAGTGCCATAAATCAACCTGGAGGGGTGGTCAAATCTTGAATTTAGACCCCCCACCCTTGGGGGCTGTTATTAGGGAAATTGAGATGATTCCCAGAGTGGACATGTAGGTTTTCCCTTGAGTTTATTAAATTCCATTTGGTATGAAATGTATCTCATCTGATTCCTTGATTTTAACGGATCACATCCATACCAAACAAATTACCCTTATGTCTTATTATGTTGCAGTTATCATGAAACTTCCCTCCTGATTATCCATTTTACATGCAATTCCTGTTACCATTACAAGACATAATGCAATAATACAAGGATCACATGGGCAATGTTTTCAAGGTTTTACCGGGTCTATTTACAATCTCAACAGCAGTTTTGAATATTTAATCTACGAGAGGAGTCACTGGTGTAATGACAGCAGTGCCCAAATGAGGGCACTGTGGCATTATGTCTTTCCCCTTGGAAGTGACCAGGTATGGGGTCACGGGAGAGGTCACCAATGTTCTGGAGCACACTCTCTTCCCTGTGACCCTGTGACAACTGCCCTGAAACCACTCATACATCTCCTTCGGCACCGATGGCCTGAAACTCCCCAAAGGTAGTCCAAACAGTATTGTCCTCTGTTCCTTTGACATATACCAGAAGCCCCAGCTCTCAGGTTCCTCACAAATGGCAGCCCTTCCTGAGTCCCACTTTGCCTTTGGATACCCAGGGTCGTAGGGCTGACTGTGGGTTGAGATGTGTTCTGTAAGGAGCGGATCAGATGTCGGATGGTCTTGGGGAAAAGGTTGCAAGATATTATGTCTATGAATGATGTAGTTGGGAGTTTTCATGATAACTGCATTATGCTGTAAATATGTATTTGTACCTCTCATGGTAATTTACCTTTCCGATAAACCTGATTTGGGTGAATTAAAGGAAAGGAGACAAAACCCCAGATTGCTTGGTTTCTTCTCCTTATCTCCAAAATCCAGGCCTTTGTTCTTGACCGTAAAAATGTGTCACCCATCTGGAATTTACAGCCAAACTCCCACCAGTGAGGCCTTGGTCAGGGAGCTAAAATAAATGACTTCTACAGAGACAGCTTTTGCCCAGTTTTCCCTTGGCTCCTGGATGGTTATGATATCAAAGGTAGACTGTGAGAAAAACTAGACCATGACACCAGTTCCACTGAACCAATCAGATCACCAAACATTACTATATTCTTACCTTGGATTATCATGAAACATCTTTATGCCGTCTCCACTATTCCTGTGCTCAAACCCTGCAAGGAATGTGAGAGGGCCCAGGAAGGCGCCTCCAGGAGCCCTTCTCTAGCTCTCCCCCACAGGCATGGGTGCCAAAAGGTGGGGGCTAACAATGTGTGCTCCGGGAGGAGGAAGTCAGCAAGCTGACCAGCGCATGAGACCAAATGTTCATGATTTCCGGCTTATAAGGGTGTTGCTGAAATAATAAAAATAACTTTTTCCACCACAAAAAAATTGAATTGAAGGATGAAGGATAAATGACACCTCTGTACTGTTTGGATGGCTGTACTCTGTGTATTGTTACAGTTTTTTACAATCGTTTTCACACTTGTCTCAATACCATGTCCACTTTTTCAAAACTCTTCACACAGTGTGCTTTTGAAACACACACCTGAGCACATCAGTTAACCTTTGGTGCAAAAGGCACTTCAACCACCAAAACACTTAATATTTCACCCAAAAGTGACTCTTGCTGCCATAACTATAGCACATGCTTTCTCCCATAAGACTACTTTGTCACTCAATGTACAATGAACTACAAAACACAAACAACTTGGAGCATTGCTAAATACATATATTATGTGTTTCCCTTTCCTCTATTTTTGCATCCACAAATATTTCAAGCCAAGTAGCTAAAGAAACTTTTGATCTGTTGGTTTGCCTCTCACAATAGATGTCATGACTAAGTGTGGTAAATTTACAGTGAACTGTAAATGAATGAATGTTTTACTATACTGGAATCCCAGAATCCCACATTTTTACTGTGTAACATAAAATACAGTTTTTTACAATCGTTTTCACACTTGTCTCAATACCATGTCCACTTTTTCAAAACACTTAACACATTCACCATATCATTAGACTATGTGAACTAAACTGTGGATATTTTTGCATTGCTTTCATACTAAAGGCATTCAATCACCACTTCTTCCAAAATTCATGAATACCTCTCTCAGTCAATGTTCACTACCAGCAAAAGTTTGTCCAAATACAGCAAATTTTGCAGACATTTAGATACTCTGTTCAAAACAGTTAACTTTCAGTTCAAAACCCAATAAAATTCTGATCATTGTGGAAGGAAATATGCTGCATTTTGGCAGAAAAATGAAACTATATGCTTGAAATACGTACGACAGATCATTCTGATTTGAGCAGAAAGTTTATTCAGTTTATTCAATTTTTTTTTGTTTGCAGCCTTGTTACCATCTGTGCAAAAGTGATCATACTTGCATTGAAATGTGCACGTATATAGGGTAAATATAGATGTAGTTGTTACTGAAGAGATTTTCCCGCTATTACTGCTGTATATGTACTGCTGAAACACCTGGCTGTCATTTCAGTGAACAATCTGCCCAGGTGTTTGTTGTTTGTGCCCCGTTACCACATACACAAAAGGGGCCATCTTTGGATTGGCATTTGAATTCTTTAGCCTTGGTGGGGAAAATGGATGCAGCCAGAGGCAGAGGAAGAAGACGTTGCGGAAGAGCAAGAACAGTTGTGTCTGATGAAATCAGAGCCACAGTCATTGGTAAATCATGGTCTGTCCCTGAGGGAAGCAGGTTGAGGGTTCAACCAAACTTGCCTAGATCCACAGTGGCTTCAATAGTGAGGATTTTCAGGCAAACCAACAGGTACTATACAGTATTTGCAGCATTCTGACTGAAGGAGTTCAATTGATGTGTATATTACAGCAGTACTGTGATTTGAAAAGTCTCCAGAAAAAGCAGATGTATCAGTGCACATTTGTCTGTGACACACTACAGGACCCAGCGGTTACCTCACACAGTCACACAGGGGGAAGGGGAATAATGTTTACGCCTCAACAGGAGGATACAATAGTCGGGATGGTCATTGTCAACAACAGCATCAGGCTAAGAGAAATATGCAACAACATAATCGCAGACAACAACATATTTCCAAACACTGACAGTGTAAGCACTACAACCATTTCAAGAGTGCTACAGAAACATCAGATCAGGATGAAATGGTTGTACACTGTCCCCTTTGACAGGAACTCTGAGGGTGTCAAGGTACTCAGATACCAATATATGTGAAGGTGTAGGACCACCACCCACATGAAAAGTCACTTCCAGATGCAATGCCGGCTGGGTGTATGGACATAACAGTGGAACACATCCAGGGCTGGAAAAGCCACACAAAGAGATGTTTTCCTCGGTGTATAGAAAGAGATAACATTTGGAGTGATGTTGATGAAAATCTATGGCCAAATGCAGAGGACAGGATGGATGGGTCAGGCCAACAGTAGACTTCTGATACTGATAGGCAGACAATATATGTGCGAATTACTGTATATAGTGAAAATATTGCTTTTTGGTATGTATTTGTTATTGATTGTAATGTATTTTGAGTAATTGATTGTATTGTATTTTTCTTTTCTGAATTACAGTATATTGCACTGTGAGAACAAATGTCAAAATACTGTAAACCCTCTGAAGAATACTGTTGCTTTTGTGATTTGTTTCTTTATCATATATTGTTTTACATTACACAGTAAAAATTGTGATTCTGGGTTTCCAATATAGTAAAACATTCATTCATTTACAGTTTACTGTAAATTTACCACACTCAGTCATGACATCTATTGTGAGAGGCAAACCAACAGATCAGAAGTTTCTTTAGCTGCTTGGCTTGAAATATTTGTGGATGCAAAAATAGAGGAAAGGGAAACACATAATATATGTATTTAGCAATGCTCCAAGTTGTTTGTGTTTTGTAGTTCATTGAACATTGAGTGAAAAAGTAGTCTTATGGGAGAAAGCATGTGCTATAGTTATGGCAGCATGAGTCACTTTTGGGTGAAATATTAAGTGTTTTGGTAGTTGAAGTGCCTTTTGCACCAAAGGTTAACTGATTTGCTCAGGTGTGTGTTTCAAAAGCACACTGTGTGAAGAGTTTTGAAAAAGTGGACATGGTATTGAGACAAGTGTGAAAACGATTGTAAAAAACTGTAATATATGATAAAGAAACAAATCACAAAAGCAACAGTATTCTTCAAAGGGTTTACAGTATTTTGACGTTTGTTCTCACAGTGCAATATACTGTAATTCAATAAAAGAAAAATACAATACAATCAATTACTCAAAGTACATTACAATCAATAACAAATACATACCTAAAAGCAATATTTTCACTATATACAGTAATTCGCACATATATTGTCTGCCTATCAGTATCAGAAGTCTGCTGTTGGCCTGGCCCATCCATCCTGTCCTCTGCATTTGGCTATAGATTTTCATCAACATCACTCCAAATGTTATCTCTTGCTATACACCGAGGAAAACATCTCTTCGCGTGCCTTTTCCAGCCCTGGATGTGTTCCACTGTTATGTCCATACACCCAGCAGCCATTGCATCTAGAAGTGACATCTGTTCATGTGGGTGGTGGTCCTAAACCTTCACATATACCTTCATAAACTTCATATTGTTCCTTGTCTCAATACCATGTCCAGCCTTCACATATACCTTCATAAACTTCATATTGGTATCTGAGCTCCTTGACACTCAGAGTTCCTGTCAAAGGGGATAGTGTACAACTGTTTCATCCTGAATGGTTGTAGTGTCAATGTTTGGAAATATGTTCTTGTCTGCGATTATGTTGTTGCATATTTCTCTTAGCCTGATGCTGTTATTGACAATGACCATCCCAACTATTGTATCCTCCTGTTGAGGCGTAAACATTCTTCCCCTTCCCCCCTGTGTGACTGTGTGAGGTAACCGCTGGGTCCTGTAGTGAGTCAAAGACAAATGTGCACTGATACATCTGCTTTTTCTGGAGACTTCTGAAATCACAGTACTGCTGTAATATACACATCAATTGAACTTGGTTTGGTTGATGCTCTTCCGCGACGTCTTCTTCCTCTGCCTCTGGCTGCATCCATTTTCCCCACCAAGGCTAAAGAATGCAAATGCCAATCCAAAGGTGGCCCCTTTTGTATATGTGGTAACAGGGCACAAACAACAAACACCTTGGTAGGTTGTTCACTGAAATGACAGCCAGATGTTTCAACAGTACATATACAGCAGTAATAGTGGAAAAATCTCTTCAGTGACAACTACGTCTTTATTTTCCCTATATACATGCACATTTCAATGCAAGTATGATCACTTTTGTATAGATGGTAACAAGGCTGCAAACAAAAAAAAATTATAAACTTGAATGAACTTTCTGCTCAAATCAGAATGATCTGTCTTACGTATTTCAAGCATATAGTTTCATTTTTCAGAATTTTTCAGAATTTTATTGGGTTTTGAACTGAAAGTTAACTGTTTTGAACAGAGTATCTAAATGTCTGCAAAAGTTGCTGTATTTGTACAAACATTTGCTGGTAGTGAACACTGACTGAGAGAGGTATTCATGAATTTTGGAAGAAGTGGTGATTGAATGCCTTTAGTATGAAAGCAATGCAAAAATATCCACAGTTTAGTTCACATAGTCTAATGATATGGTGAATGTGTTAAGTGTTTTGAAAAAGTGGACATGGTATTGAGACAAGTGTGAAAACGATTGTAAAAAACTGTAACATGTAATGATGAATAAGCCAGATCATGCTGACATGTCCGAAGCCATACATGTGTCGTCTGAGTTTGCACAGGGCACTCAAAGGTCCCAGACATAATTGCCAAAGTTGTTGACTATGTAATTTCCTGCTCAATTTGTAAGCTGGTCATAGCTGGATTTTATGTTTTTTCTGTTTGATTTCAGATCCTCCTAAGAACACCTCAGTGTCAGTGAACCCCTCTGGTGAAATAGAGGAGGGCAGTTCAGTGACTCTGACCTGCAGCAGCGATGCCAACCCACCAGTGCAGAGATACTCTTGGTTTCAGGAGTCTGGAGCTGGAGTCTGGCAGGCAGGATCAGGACAGAGTCTCAACTTTTGTTATCTTAGCCCAGAACTCCACTGCTCTCCTGCTCACAGTGCAAGGTAAGGCCAGTTAGGCAAGGTAACAAGTTAGGCTGCAGCCTACATGACAATTTTTTTTTGGTTACAATACCTAGCCCATTGTTTCTTCACACATAAAATCAATCACTCAAAATGCATTCACTGAAATTGGCCTAGTGATGAAGATGTTGGAAGATTGGTGGAATTAATTATTGTGACTAATAAAAAAAGTTTTTTATCCCAAATACAGTGGTGTCATGTTCCAGTTTATTCCACTTCCCTTGCTGCTGCCGTCGGCACACACACCTTTGCTGGTCTCTCTCAAAGATCCTCCAAATAAACCAATTTGCTACACATCAATATACTAAAAAGAATTGTTTAATTCAACAAGCGTAGGCTAACATTAAATGCGCAGAGTAAGTTCAGTCAGGAAACTCTTGCTGCAACATCCAATCGTCGGTCGGCCTCAGCAAGCACATGTCCTCAAACTCAACCAATCACATACAAGCATCACTACATGTCCTCAAACTCAACCAATCACATACAGACATCACTACATGTCCTTAAACTCACCCAATCACATACAGACATCATTACATGTTCTCAAACTCACCCAATCACTTTGACCAATTACAAGTGTGCACAAATTCCAGTAAACGTGCAGTACATTCTAGCAAACGTACTGCAGGCATAGATGGGTTTGTTCCCACATTTAGAATCTTTCACCTTCTAATGCCTTGGATGTTAATGCTTTTTATCAATCAGTTTCACAAAGGTTCTTTTTATATTCACTGTTTATTATAATAATAATAATAATTATTATTATTATTACTGTATTGATGTCTGATATATTCTTATATTATTTTTGTTGCTTTTGGTGTAATTTAGATTTAGATAGAGTTCTTTTTCTCATCTGGCTTAAATTTTTTCTTTTATTTTTTTGTTTGTTGTTTAAAAAAACTAAAAAAACAGTCGCAATTATAGAGCACGGAGTACTGTGTTGTGAAATGACCACGGATACATCATGACTGACACTGGTGCATCTCTCTGACTTTGTGTAGGAGGTCGGTCCTTGACTGTGGTTGCAGCAGTGGGAGCTGTGGCAGCAGCGGCCATTTTGGCTCATGTGTTTCTTGGTGTCGTCTGTAAGTGATCTGTGCCAGTTCACAGTCACTCATTAGTGAATGATGTCGGATTAGACCTGCAGTGTAAAAACTAGTGTACATTTCTATAGAATGATGTTGTCATGTGCTAAATATTGATGCCATACCCCCCTCTCATGTCTGGGTTGTGCTTAGACCACTGCATCATTAGTTATTTTGGATTATTGCATTGTAAATTTATGACTGATGGATTTTTTTTTCATTCATACATTTTTGTTTTTTTCTTTCTATAAGCAGGAGGAAACCATCAATAAACGAGGAGGTGAGTCAATCAAAATGAAATATATTACATAGATGGATGTGTTTTTGTGTATACAGTATACATTCAGTGACCACTTTCTTAGATGCACCTCTCTAGTATTGATTTTTGATTTTCTGTTTTCTTGTCTCTGCCTGGTTTTCGGACTGTTTTGTATTTTTGTATCTGTGCCTTTGCTTGTTTGGATTTCCCCTGGTTTTCTAACTCTGCGTTGTGTTTTTGATTACTCTTCTGATTACCCCGTATGTACCTGTCTGCCTCCATTACAACAATTGCCTGTCCCTGGATTACGTTTTGGATCTGCCCCTTGGTAATTAAATGGCTGCCATTTTTCACATTATCCCTGAGTCTGCTCATGTTATTCTGTCCCGAGTGTCTATAGACTACTGGCTAAGGTGCTTGTAGTCTAGTGGGTAAGGTGCCAATAAACCACCGGCTAAGGTGCTTGTAGTCTAGTGGCTAAGGTGCCGATAAACTACATGCTAAGGTGCTCGTAGTCTAGTGGCTATGGTGATGTCTTCATGACTGATGACTAGGACCTGGAAGGTTGGTGGTTCAAGCCCTGGTGTAGCCACAGTAAGATGGAAAACATGTCCACTAAATAACTGCAATGTGAAAATGAACAGGAACTTTCTGCTGAACATTCCCATCCTTTCCCTGCCTGTTCTTCACCCTGCAGGGGAATAACAGCCCCGTGGATGACAACACTGCAGGGATGCCAGTGAGCCACACTGAACCCCAGGGTACAAACAGAGGCAACGGGGAAGGTCCCCTCTAGTCCTCTGTTCAACCTGCCAACACCTGCACCCAGCAAGACCTTCTATACTCCACTGTTCAACCTGCCAACACCTGCACCCACCAAGACCTTCTGTACTCCACTGTTCAACCTGCCAACACCCACACCCAGCAAGACCTTCTGTACTCCACTGTTCAACCTGCCAACACCCACACCCAGCAAGACCTTCTGTACTCCACTGTTCAAAAGCCTCTCCTCGAGTGTGAGGATGATGTTCAGTAAGACAGTGTCCAGTTCCTGCCCTCATGTGCTGCCCCAGGTGAGAATATCCCCTCATTACACTCCCTGTGCTGACTGTGGCTGTGCCAGCTCTTCTGATTGGCCCAGTCTTCATCACACAGCCGAATTGATATGTGGTGAAACCAGATGGGATGGTTTTAGAACGTTTTTTGAAGAAAGTCTTAGTGGTGTGTACTGTCCAGTTTTGGAGAGCCTGCTTTCGTCGGCTAGCGTTTCCCAAACTGACCACGTTAATGTGAAATTGGCTCAGGAGGTAAGAGCAGTCATCTGGCAGTCAGAGGGTTGCCGGTCCGATCCCGCCCCCTGGGTGTGTAAAAGTTTCTCTGGGCAAGACACCTAACCCCCAAATGCTCCTGATGAGTCAAGTCTCTTCTCAAGTTAACTGTTTTTTGTAGACTAGTTTTAGAACTGAACCAATCACGAAGCAGCACAGCGGATTGAAGAGAACAGTGGTGTGGGAGGAGTCTCTCATCAAACTGTGAACTTGTGTTAATGTTGTTAAAACAACATCACGGTTCCCAACAATAAATACAGACAATACGACGGTAATGGTAGCTAGCTAAACAAAATACACATATAAATGTCACGAGAAGAAACATGAACCGTCAAGCACGCGGAGTCGTTGTTATGGAAACATTTGTGTATTTGTTTGCTTGGCGCTCTGGTGCGGACTGGCGAACTGAATGATCATTCATTTGACATTCTGTGAACAGTATGCCATTTTATTGACTTAACTAGGTGTAATTTGTTACAACTAAGATATTTGCTGGATTAAAAGGCTTTTTATCTGCATGTTTAACCGTAGCTATTGATTTTATGAGCCAACTGTTATAACCTGTCGCAATGGTTACTTTTTTCAAATTTATTTGTGGATGTGGACGCAGAAACAACGACCATTTTAGATTCGATTTCTAAACCGGCACACAATCTTAGTTTTTGCGAAAAGATTTTGAGCAGTAATTCGGCTACGTACCTGGATTACTTTGCGAATAGCCTGCCTATACGCATTATCGTGGCTGCCAACCAATTAAGTATTTCGCCAAGCAATGTGATTCGCAGAATGTGAATTTATTTAAGGTGTAATCATGGTTCTTTATGCCATCGGCACTGTCATTTGCGTTTTAGTCCTGGAGAAGACCTACACACCACTGGTAGTTCATGAATGAAGTTAATTTTAAAAAATCACTTAAAAGAACACAATATAATTGTGATTCATGTAGCAATGGTAAAACCTGCTATTTGTGATAGCAAATTATCCTCAGGATAGATGCATGCAGTGCAGATCATCTTCCTGTAGATGGCGATATTGTTACTACAGTAAAGGAGTCAAACTTGCATGTAAATTTGAGGTATGTCCCAAGATATGTTATGAAGCAAGAAACAATAATTATGATATTCACATCTGTGAATGAACAAATTGAATTTGTATATGTGCTTATATGTGTGCATGCGTGTGTTTGGAGGCATGCGTCTGTGTGTTAGTGTGTGTTTATCAGACCGTGTGTATACAGGAATCTTTACCAAACATATAACTTCACTTCATTATCGGATTTATGTTGGAATGGATAAGATCAGGAATTAGCCTATGCTTGTAAAAAAAAAAGTGCTATGACGTTTATTTTATGTTAAAGTTTTGTGTTTAAATAAAGGACCATCAAAAAGTCTCTCTTGCTCTCTCTCACATACAAACAAAGATAAAAAACACAGGACTCGGGTTCTAAGGCATTTCATTTATTCATAGCATTTATGAACAAAGGAATAATAAATTGTACATTATTGGCATCATCCTCATCATCATTATTTAATCAATATTATTATTACTTTTGCATTTCCAAGGCAGAATTTCTAGACAGTGCTTGAGAGTGTTTCCATTTCCCTGATTGCAGTGAGTAACAGTGTTTTTTTTTATTAGAAAACTAAAGCAAAGCAGAAAAGAGATTTTAGCTTTAATCATTTGAAGAGGAGAACCCAGCACAGACACTCATAATGCCGACCTGCTCTTCCTGTTCTGTTCTGTTTGGGGCGAATCAGGGTTTAAACCTGCTACCTCACACCTGCTGTACATCACCTCTCCTGGGACCAAATGCACAAATTAGGGCCTTTTTCACAAAGCAGGGATACGGGTCAGCTTGATAGAACAAAGTAGGGCGGCCTGTAACGTAGTGGTTAAGGTAAAGGACTGGGACACGCATGGTCCGGTGGTTCTAATCCCGGTGTAGCCACAATAAGATCCGCACAGCTGTTGGGCCCTCGAGCAAGGCCCTTAACCTGCATTGCTCCAGGGGAGGATTATCTCCTGCTTAGTCTCATCAACTGTACGTCGCTCTGGATAAGAGTGTCTGCCAACTGCCAATAACGTAATGTAATGTAATGTAAAACACAGAACCATCTTCAAACACAGACTCAAGTAAAAAGAGCTGTTCCAGGTTTTACTTATCCAAGCAAACTCAGTATTCCTGCTTTGTGGGTTTTACTCAGTGCCGTTATCCAGCTAACTCAGTAATCCTGCTCTATGGGTTTTATTCAATTCTGCTTCGTGATACAGGCCCCAGATGTGCCTTTCTCAGACCGGACGGATGATCTCTTTTTCTGCTGGTTATTGGTCTCCACATTTACGCCCTGCCTGGTCAGGATTGGTCTACCGCTATTGGCCCAAATGTCCATAGAAGTGTGCACACCTGAGTTCAGTCAGGTACGCCTCACACAAACCCACACAGGTACACAGTGCGGGGTGCCACCTGAGAGGCACCTGAGGCTGTAGCCAGAGCTCCGAATCTTACACTTTACAGGAACTTTTTTTTTAAAGTAGGTAAGTAAGCAAGTTTCTGTCTGCACTTAATACTTCAGAGAGCAAACTGTCTTTTAATGCCAGTCTGTGAGGAACTGGGGGGAGACTGCCCTTGTTCAGGGAGACGGGATGAAATCAGGTGCACACAGAATAAAAGCAGTGTTCATTTCCAATCAGAGAGTGTAACAGGCCTGTTTAAAGCAGGTGTGTGCCTACTGCACGATATCTCAACAAGAACAGAGTTTTAAAGCCATGCAGCCCCCATACCACAGCGCTTTAGACGACCAGCAGCTCCAGTCCACATATATATAAAATATAATACAAGTCTCAAAATGACCGCCCCATTACGTTTCCTTAAAGAATTATAGAAAAACAACAATAAAAGCACAAGTCGTGGCTTATTTTACCTCACAAAGTGCTTTTCTTAGCTTAGCTCTCTAAATATACTCATTTCATTGTAGTGAATGGCAGATTCCCCAGCAGAAGTAGGCTACTCCTACCGACACAAAAACAGACCACTAACGTAAAATAATAAAGAAAATACAAAAAAAAAATTGTTTCCACATGGAGTGGATGGTTTACGTGACATTGGGGGGGAAATTAGTTTAATTTGTGATGACAGTGATGATTTCAAAATGAACAGAACAACTAGATGAAAGAATAGTGCACATTTTAAGTCTCCAGTTTTTATACACAAAGCGGCAGGCACACCTGAACCTAGTTTTGGTGGTCATCTCCCTCTTTGACCACTAGAGGGAAACCTTGTGCCCACTGCCTGTGAATTCGGCAAAACTCCTCAGAGACAAAACGTTTGGTCCTCCCTGTGCAAGAGGCTATGGCTTTCAGCAGCAGCCAGAGTAAAGTCTTTCTGAAATTGAGAAAAATACTCAAAGAAGCTGTAACTTTAAGAGAAATTAAAGACCAACACCTTTCTTGCATAAACACAAAGGCCGTTATAAGGCTACTGAGTCTTCTTAAGACTTCTTGCTTTCTATCTTCCAGTGGTTCCACTTATTTTTCTTTGGGGAATCTCTCACTTTCTTCTTCTCCCTCTCGACAATTCCACTTAATTAATCTTCCTCTCGATTGGCCAATGAGAGGCCAAGTCCCGCAGCTCTGATTGGTCAGTCCACTGATCAAGGGGGTGGAGATAGGGACACTTGATCTGTATTTGGAGACTGGGCGCCACCTGCAGGAAGAGAGAGGAACTTTTCAGAGATGCAGTCGGAAGCACAGACTGGAGAATTCAGCATCGTAACTGAAATGACCCCACAGAGAGGTTACAAGATCTGCTACTGCATGTAATCCCACTTTCCCCACAAACTAAACAATACATATATATTGGGCGGCCTGTAGCGTGGTGGTTAAGGTAAATGACTGGGACACGCAAGGTTGGTGGTTCTAATCCCGGTGTAGCCACAATAAGATCCGCACAGCCGTTGGGTCCTCGAGCAAGGCCCTTAAACCTGCATTGCTCCAGGATTGTCTCCTGCTTAGTCTAATCAACTGTATATCGCTCTGGATAAGAGTGTCTGCCAAATGCCAATAATGCAATGGAATATATATATACACTCACCAAGCACTTTATTTGGAACATTTTTACTTTATTACACCTACTCATTCATGCAATTTTCTAATCAGCCAATTGCGTGGCAGCAGTGCAATGCATACAATCATGTAGATACGGGTGAGGAGCTGCAGAGAATGGTGCAAAAAACTAAAAACTTCCAGCCAGCAACAGTTCTGTAGGCAGAAATGCCTCGTTAATGAGAGACGTCAGAGGAGAAAGGCCAGACTGGTAAAGGCTGACAGGAAGGTGACAGTGACATAAATAACCACACATTAGAGCAGTGGTATGCATATGTGTGTAAGTAGTTAGGTGTGTGTACATTACAGTGCTGCTTTCTGTTTGTGGAGCTGTGGTGGCAGTAAGGCTCCTAACCACTGCATCCTGTCCACTGCCCACTGCTTCCTGTTGTACCTACCCTGTTTGGGGCTGGGGCTGTTAAGGGGGACATTCAATATTAGTGGTTTAGGCAGAAAGACTGTTGAGAAGTATTTCTGATTTTAGTTTTTGTGTTTTGACTCTTTTTGAAAAATCCATCTTGCTGATTATACCGAGAACTTCCTGCTGTGTGCTGTGCTTGTACAAATAATTGTAATTATGCTTAAAACATTTTTTAATAAATCGTCATAATAATACAATAGAACAATAAACTCATTACATTTGATTCTGCTGAAGAGAGAAGAGCTCTTCCTGTCCAACCAGGAAAACGCAGTCTTGTTGTTATTCTGACTGAATGATGTCAGAGCCACAGATGAAGGGTGTAAAACCCCACGCTAACCCAATGACGGAATTTAGCCAGGGCCGAAGGGGTTTGCATGCTTGTCCTTCTGGTGTTGCTGGAAGAATATTAGTAGGGTTAAATAGTAATGACCGCAATGCAGAGAGTCTAGATCGGCTAATGAATAAACCACGTTACAAAGACAGTAGTACCACTCTGCCTTCCGCTCTTTACTGGTCCGGCTGACCAAGAATCTCCACAGTAGGGCCAATACATTCACCTTCATTATCTGACTCCATTTAAGATATAATTTAGAAATTTGGGTTTGAGACATACGCAAACCTCGGGAGTGGTTACACTCGACTCTTACCTGCGCCACCATTACTCAATATATGCTCCCGGGATTAGCATTATTGCTGAATCTCAGTTCGGCGGAGAAACTCAGAGGCTGAGGGTCTAGCCAACACAATACATTCACTATATCGACATGATAGTTGCGAGCCCAGGTCGGCGTGCATTTAGAGGGCTCCTTAGAGCTAACTTGACAGGAACTGGCATAGAAACGCCCATCGGTTCCCTTCGCATCAAATTACAAGAGCCATGCAGCACCAATCCTTTGGGCCGAATTTGGCTGCCTTTCCCAGCTTGGAAACACCACAAAAGTAAGAAGCCACTGATCAGTTGGTCTTTGGTCAATATTGTCCCCCTAAGTATTCAGTCGTAATTTAGGCTGAAAAAGGTACAAGATTAATTGGAGTCATGGAGATCACGCAAGTTACAAACAAAATAATTTATTCGCAGACAGGTAGGTTATTAGCTTTAGAATACCAATAGTCTATTACAAAATACACAAATTAAGAATAGAGATAGAGTAAATAATCATACCTAGTCTGCTTTGGCTACACACAAACAGAGAATGTACATATAGAACGTGCATAGTGTGGGAAGCCGGTTACGGTCTTCCCTATACATACACAAAAACATATACATACACAGAATCTGCAGTGTGGGAAGTCGATTGCGATCTTCCGCTGCTACACATACATATACATACAATATGCCGTGTGGGAAGTCGAATGCGATCTTCCTGATTCATACATATACGTACAATATGCCGTGTGGGAAGTCAAATGCGATCTTCCCAGATTGGTCAGTCTCCCTTACTTTTATGCCAAATCATATGTTTGAACCAGGCAGCAGTGCCATAAATCAACCTGAAGGGGTGGTCAAATCTGGAATTTAGACCCCCACCGTTGGGGGTTGTTGAGGAGGGAAAATGAGATGATTCCCAGAGAGGACATGTAGGTTTTCCCTTGAGTTACTGAAACTATGGTTTATTAAACTCCATTTGGTATGAAATGCATCTCATCCGATTCCTTGATTTTACCGGATCACATCCATACCAAACAGATTACCCTTATGTTTTATTATGTTGCAGTTATCATGAAACTTCCATCCTGATTATCCATTTTACATGCAATTCCTGTTACCATTACATAAGACATAATGCAATAATACAAGGATCACATGGGCAATGTTCTCAAGGTTTTACCGGGTCTATTTACTATCTCAACAGCAGTTTTGAATATTTAATCTAGGAGACCAGTCAAATGAGGGCACTGTGGCATTGTCCGGAGTCTTTCCCCTTGGAAGTGACCAGGTATGGGGTCACGGGAGAGGTCACCAATGTTCTGGAGCACTCTCTTCCCTGTGACCTAACTGCCCTGAAACCACTCATACATCTTCCCCTCATCTCCTTCGGTGCCGATGGCCTGAACCTCCCCAAACGTAGTCCAAACAGTATTGTCCTCTGCTCCTTTGACACATACCAGAAGCCCCAGCTCTCAGGTTCCTCACAAATGGCAGCCCTTCCTAAGTCCCACTTTGCCTTTGGATACCCAGGGTCGAAGGGCTGACTGTGGGTTGAGATGTGTTCTGTAAGGAGAGGATCAGATGTGAGGATCCGATCAGAGGATCAGCCAAACTCCCACCAGTGAGACCTTGGTCAGGGAGCTAAAACAGAGTGACTTCTACAGAGACAGCTTTTGCTCAGTTTTCCCTCGGCTCCTGGATGGTTATGATATCAAAGGTAGACTGTTACAAAAACTAGACCATTACACCAGTCGCACTGAACCAATCAGAATAACACCAAACATTACTATATTCTGACCTGGGATTATCATGAAACATCTTAATGCCGTCTCGAGTATTCCTGTGCTCAAACCCGGCAAAGAATGTGAGAGGGCCCAGGAAGGCTCCTCCAGGAGCCCTTCTCTAGCTCTCCCCCACAAGCATGGGGGCCAAAAGGTGGGGGCTAACAATGTGTGCTCCAGGAGGGGGAAGCCAGCAAGCTGACCAGCGCATGAGACCAAATGTTAATGATTTCCGGCTTACAAGGGTGTTGCTGAAATAAAAAAATAAAAAGAATGAAGGATAAATGACAGCTCTGTACTGTTTGCATGGCTGTACTCTGTGTATTGTTAATAATAATAAAATAAAAAACTATCACTTAAAATAAAAAATGCACATTGGCCACAATCAGGCACAAAGCAAATCACTGAAGGTGTTTTCTTCTGTGCATTCAGTTTATAAAAAAGTGGAAGTACGGAAGGGCTGCGGCAGCCAGAAGCTGAGCTCATTCTATATTTATATTTACTGGAACTACTTTCTTCACACCTTCAGTTCTGCTGCTCTGTCAGTCAGGCTGTTTTACTTTCATTTAGCAAATCACTTTGGCACAAGAATTGAAAAATTGGATCAAATTTACAAAGAAAGCATTTACTGGTGAGAAATTATTGAATAACTGTAAAAACTGTCTGTTTATTCCCGACAAATATCAGTGTATTTGTGTAAGTGTCAGAGTTGGGGGACAGAGGAACCAAGTGCAGACTCAGGGGTTATGAGAAATGGCAGGTTTAATGAAGGCAGGCAGATAAGGGGCAGGCAGAGCGTAATCCAAACAGGCAAAGTTCAAAAACTGACCTGAAGATCATAGAAAAGGGAAGAATAATAGGAAAAGGGGCACGGACGTGATAGACTGTGTGCTCTTGTGTACAATGAGAGTATAGAGAATGCTTACACAGTGTAACAGCACAATAACTCACTGTGTGCTCTTGTGTAGCATCTGTTACAATGAGAGTATAGAGAATACTCACACAGTGTAACAGCACAATAACTCGCTGTGTGCTCTTGTGTAGCATCTGTTACAATGAGAGTATAGAGGATAGTCACACAGTGTAACAGCACAATAACTCACTGTGTGCTCTTGTGTAGCATCTGTTACAATGAGAGTATAGAGAATACTCACACAGTGTAACAGCACAATAACTCACTGTGTGCTCTTGTGTAGCATCTGTTACAATGAGAGTATAGAGAATACTCACACAGTGTAACAGCACAATAACTCACTGTGTGCTCTTGTGTAGCATCTTTTACAATGAGAGTATAGAGAATACTCACACAGTGTTCTTCCCTGCCATTCATTTTTACAGGGTAAAATAATAACTCGTATCTGTATTCGTGTCTCATGTATGTTACATTATATTACATTATTGGCATTTGGCAGACGCTCTTATCCAGAGCGACGTACAACAAAGTGCATACCCATAACCAGGGATAAGTTCGCTGAAAGACCCTAGAGGTAAGTACAATTTCAACTGCTACCTGTACAACAAAGAAAAGGACAAGGGCCTTTTTTTTTTTTTTTTTTTTTTTTTGAACAAACAAACAAACAAACAGAGCAAAAGTCACCAAAGTTAACTATCCAAACACTGCTTACCTAGCCAACTAAAAATACCGATACACAAAGCAAGTCACAGAGACAACAATTAAGGTTCACAGGGAGGTAGGGAGGGATGGGGAGAGGTGCTGCTTGAAGAGGTGCGTCTTCAGCTTGCGCTTGAATGTGGGGAGAGATTCTATAGTTCTGACCTCAACGGGGAGTTCGTTCCACCACCGTGGAGCCAGAACAGACAGTAGTCCTGAGCGTGAGGTGGAGTTTCTGAGAGGGGGAGGTGCCAAGCGGCCTGTGGAGGCTGAACGAAGAGGTCTGGCAGGGGTGTAGGGTCTGATGATTTTTTGCAGATAAGCTGGGGAAGACCCTTTAACTGCTTGGAAGGCTAGCACCAATGTTTTGAATTTGATGCGAGCCATGACAGGCAGCCAGTGGAGGGAAGTAAGCAGGGGGGTGACGTGTGAGTATTTGGGAAGGTTGAAGACCAGACGAGCTGCTGCATTCTGGATGAGTTGGAGGGGTCTGATGGCGGACGCTGGGAGGCCAGCCAAGAGGGAATTGCAGTAGTCCAGGCGGGACAGAACCATCGCTTGGACCAGGAGCTGGGTCGAGTAGGGGGTGAGAAAGGGGCGGATTCTCCGTATGTTGTATAGGAAGAACCTGCAAGACCGGGTCACCGCCGCAATGTTCTCGGAAAGGGACAGTCTGCTGTCCATCACCACGCCGAGGTTCCTTGCACTGGGTGACGGCGTGAGTGTGGTATCCCCGAGAGAAATGGAGAGATCCAGATGGGGAGAGGTATTAGCAGGGATGAATATCATTTCAGTCTTGCCTGGGTTGAGCTTTAGATGGTGGTTGTCCATCCAGCTCTGGATGTCCCTCAGGCAAGCAGAGATACGGGCTGAAACCTGCGTATCAGACGGCGGGAACGAGACGAAGAGTTGGGTATCGTCCGCATAGCAGTGGTAGGATAGCCCATGTGCAGTGATCACAGGGCCAAGGGAGCGAGTGTAAAGAGAAAAAAGAAGTGGGCCAAGGACTGAGCCCTGGGGAACCCCTGTGGCGAGGGGCCGAGGTGTCGATACCGAACCAGCCCAGGCAACCTGGAAGGAGCGACCAGAGAGGTAGGACTCAATCCAGTCCAGGGCTGTGCCACAGATGCCCGTTGCTGACAGGGCAGACAGGAGGATGGAGTGATCCACAGTGTCGAAGGCAGCAGAGAGATCTAGAAGAATGAGGATAGAGGAGAGGGAGGCTGCTCGTGCGGCATGAAGTGACTCACTGACGGAGAGGAGCGCAGTCTCTGTCGAGTGGCCCGATCTGAAGCCAGACTGATGGGGGTCTAGCAGGTTGTTGTTAGAAAAGAAGGAAGAAAGTTGAGTAGAAGCGGCTCGTTCTATAGTTTTGGAAAGGAAAGGAAGAAGAGATACCGGGAGGTAGTTCTGGATGATGGAAGGATCCAGGGTAGGCTTTTTTAGCAGATACAGCCTTTTTTATGTGATGCAGCCATGCTCTTCAACACCTTCGTAGCCCTCCTGTCTGTGTCAGGTAAAGTGCTCGTTAAAGTTTTTTTTTTTAATGCAGTTATGATGTTTCAGTGTGTGCCAACGTCTGAGTGAGTGACAAGGAGCACAAAATAAGTAAATAAATAAATAAATATGTATCAATATAAATATATTTAGTTTTTTCCCCTACATAAGTAGTTATTTTTCTAATGTATGGTTAGTGTTCATTTGTTTCTAGTCTTTCATGTTAAATATTGTTCAGTATTAAATGTATGTTTATATATAGATGCTTTTGCAAAACAAAATGTCATGTTCTGTCATGCCAATAAAGCAACTTGAATTGAATGGAAAGAGCAAGAGAGCGAGAGGGAGAGAGAGAGAAAGACAGACAGAGAGACAGAGAGAGAGGGAGAGAGAGAATTTTAGATTTTTTCTGATGAAGTTCCTCTTCACACCCAGCTTTGAACCTGAGATAGAGTTCATTACAGTTGTTATGAAGTCAAAATCTTCATTTATATCAATTTAATCCTTGATCTGTAATGAGTTGTGTTTGTGTGTGTGTGTATGTTTGTGTGTGGGTGTGTGTGTGTGTGTTTTTCAGGTGTTCTTGGCCAGGGCAGATGGGGAGTGACTTACACCCCTGAGAGAATCTGTGCCTTAAAGGGGTCTTCAGTAGACATGCGCTGCGCTTACTTTCATCCCACATATTATGATGAATATTATCGACAATATTATTACCAACCTTACAAAGCATTCTGGTTTATTTTCAAGAACCATCCACAGGACCTGTCCCTGGACCCAGAGTACTCTGGCCGTGTGGAGTACCGTGGGAATCAGATCAGTGACTGCACTTTTAGAATAAATCAACTGAGATAAAGTGATTCACAAACATATCGCTTCAGGTTCCTGACTAACCATGGTGGAAAATATACTGGCCGACCTGGTGTCTCATTGACAGTTACAGGTAACCATTTAATGCGATGAGCTCATAGGATTCTTCTCCCATATCTATGAATGGAAGACTGGGGAAGGGAGGGATGTTTTTACAGTTTTAATTTGTTTGCAGCTCTACAGGTGAGGGTGAATCCTGGCTCAGTGACAGAGGGACAGAGTGTAACACTGACCTGTAGCACCACCTGCACTCTGACTGGCAGCCCAGCCTTCACCTGGTACAGGGACGGGTCTCCTCTGTCCTTTACCACCCAGACACACCAGCTCACAGCCAGCAGTGAAGATGTTACACACAGTATATAACCCTGCTACACACACACACACACACACACACACACACACACTCCTATCACACCCTTACACACAGTATAACCCTGCTACACACACACTCCTATAACACTGTTACACACAGTATATAACCCTGCTACACACACACACACACACTCCTATAACACCCTTACACACAGGATAACCCTGTTACACACACACACACACACACTCCTAAAACACCCTTACACACAGTATAACCCTACTACACACACACACACACACACACTCCTATAACACCCTTACACACAGTATAACCCTGCTACACACACACACACACACTCCTATAACACCCTTACACACAGTATTACCCTGCTACACACACACACACACACTCCTATAACACTGTTACACACAGTATATAACCCTGCTACACACATACACACACTCCTATAACACCCTTACACACAGGATAACCCTGTTACACACACACACACACACCCCTAAAACACCCTTACACACAGTATAACCCTACTACACACACACACACACACACACTCCTATAACACCCTTACACACAGTATAACCCTGCTACACACACACACACACACTCCTATAACACCCTTACACACAGTATTACCCTGCTACACACACACACACACTCCTATAATACCCTTACACACAGTATAACCCTGCTACACACACACACACACACACTCCTATAACACCCTTACACACAGTATAACCCTGCTACACACACACACACACACACTCCTATAACACTGTTACACACAGTATATAACCCTGCTACACACACACACACACACACTCCTATAACACCCTTACACACAGGATAACCCTGTTACACACACACACACACACACTCCTATAACACCCTTACACACAGTATAACCCTACTACACACACACACACACTCCTATAACACCCTTACACACAGTATAACCCTGCTACACACACACACACACACACACACTCCTATAACACCCTTACACACAGTATTACCCTGCTACACACACACACACTCACTCCTATAACACCCTTACACACAGTATAACCCTGCTACACACACACACACACACACACACTCCTATAACACCCTTACACACAGTATTACCCTGCTACACACACACACACACACACTTCTATAACACCCTTACACACAGTATAACCCTGTTACACACACACACACACACACACACTCCAATAACACCGATACACACAGTATATAACACTGCTACACATACACACTCTTATAACACCGATACACACAGTATATAACCCTGCTACACACACACACTCCTATAACACCCTTACACACAGTATATCCCTGCTACACACACACACTCTTATAACACCCTTACACACAGTATTACCCTGCTACACACACACTCATAACTCATGTACATGCACATGAGTTCTCTGTCATTGTATGGGAAGATGTTCTGTGTAAGCGCATCTGCTAAATGAATGCAATGTGCTGACTATGATGTAGGCACTGTGTAGTTTAGGCTGTGGCACGGTTCACATGTAATGAGTCATGTGTTCCTCCCTCTATTGCTCACATACTGAGGCCATTTTTGCAGTTTCTGTCTGGGATTAACAATTTGACATGATGCATCATTTTATGTGTTCTCTTTACATATGCAAATATCCTTTGATTATATGTACTGATGTATGATAGTTTATCTTTTAAAACACGGTTTTGTCTTCATTTTACATTGCTTTGTTTTATTGACTCAGTTGTTACATGTTCTTATTTTACCCATTTAAGATTATCTTAAATTTTTGAATATGTTGCTTGATTGTGCATAGTGATGTATTATGGTTTGTTTAAGCATTGTAAAGAACTGTAAACCTGAATAAAGTTTATTATTTGCGAATATTATAAAGCCTTCATGTTTTGCCTGCAAAAGAAACTTACACTGGGACGCTATGCTTAGAGGCAGGGGCTTGCCAGCTTGGAGGGCAGTAATTGGTGAATATTTTCTAATGCGAATGAAAGTATCAAAAAGCACAGCCGCCAAATAAATCCACACAATCCGTATGAAGAAAATGTGCATTTAAACGAGCCGTTTGGAATTCCACGTAGCGACATCACAACGATACGCTTGTTTGCTTCAGCTCGGGCCACCTTCTAACCGGGAAAAATCAAATAACAGACTTCAGTTTGTTGGTGCTAACCAGGTCAATGAACCTTAAAGACACAGTCACTAAAACAGCCTGTTTTTGGTAAAGCTCATGAGAAGTGCTGGAGAATGGACATTTAAAACTGCATAGAGAAGACCACCGAACCCCACCATATCAGGACCTAAAATATAACACTGGAAAATACACAAAATGGGACCTTTAAAATATTTTATTGAACTGTAATGCTCATGTGGCTATATTCTGTCTTGATTTTCATTCTTGGGTACCAATACGGAATAATGATATTGCTTTGTTTATATATACACAGTGAGCACTTTATTAGGTTAAACCTGTAAACCAGTGCATTAGTACAAATATCTAATCATGTACACTGAGCAACTTCATGCATAAAAGCATGCATGGTCAAGAGGTTCCTTTCTCAGCTGCTTGTCCAAGCAATGGTCCTGTCCCGCCTGGACTATTGCAATTCTCTGCTGGCTGGCCTTCCAGCATCTGCCATCAGACCCCTACAACTGATCCAGAATGCAGCTGCCCGTCTGGTATTCAATGTTCCCAGACATTCACATGTCACCCCCCTGCTCAGCAACCTCTACTGGCTGCCTGTTATGACTCGCATCAAATTTAAAACTTTGGTGCTCGCGTACCAGGCAGTTACGGGATCAGCCCCTGAATATATTCAATCACTTATCAAGACCTATACACCAGCTAGACCCCTCCGTTCTGCCACTTTGTGCCGTCTGGCGCCTCCCCCTCGCCACACCTGCACTTCTCGCCCAGGACTGCTGTCTGTTCTGGCCCCACGGTGGTGGAATGACCTCCCGGTGGATGTCAGAACTCCGACCTCTTTCAAGCGCAGACTGAAGACTCATTTCTTCAGGCTACACCTTTCCCTCCCTAACTCACCACCATGATTAGCCTTATATGTGCCATAGACTGTAATGTCCACTAATACAGTTGTATAGATATTGTTGATTTTTGTATTAGCTATTGTATTGTTGTACTCAGGGTATTCTAGCTGCCAACTGTGGTATGCTAGTTTGGTAGTTGATGTATTCTTCAAGTTTTCCCATTATATCTGTATGGTTACACTAGGACTTGGAACTGTACTGTCCTCTCAGGTCCTCTTCGCACTTGTACTTGTGTTTGATTTGCACTCCATTGTACGTCGCTCTGGATGAGAGCATCTGCTAAATGCCTTGTAATGTAATGTAAATGTAATGAGGTTCAGTTGTTGTTCATACCAAACCTCAGAATGGGGAAGAAATGTGATCTCAGTGACTCTGATTGTGGAATGATTGTTGGTGCCTGCCGAGGTGGTTAGAGAATCTCAGAAACTGCTGATCTCCTGGGACGCGCAACAGTCATGAGAGTTTACAGAATGTGAATACCTAATAAAGTGCTCACTGAGTGTTCATTGTATTACATGTATTTTGGAAAATGCAACACTATGAATAAAGCTTATAATTCCTTTTCTTAATTGTAGGGCCTTCATGTTTTGAACTGCATCACACCTTTAATTCATGCAGAGAGAAGTTAACTTCCTCTGTGGTCTGTGGTCAGGTGCTTCACGTCTGACATGAAGGGTGACATGGCTCAGGCAGTAAGAGCAGTTGTCTGGCAGTCGGAGGGTTGCCAGTTTGATCCCCCACCCGGAATGTGTCGAAGTGTCCCTGAGCAAGACACCTGACCCCTAAATGCTCCTGATGAGCTGGTCGGTGCCTTGCATGGCAGCCAATCGCCATTGGTGTGTGAGTGTGTGTATGAATGGGTAAATGAGAAGCATCAATTGTACAGTGTTTTGGATAAAGGCGCCATATAAATGCCAACCATGAAGCCATTCCACCCACAGCCACACAGAGCCCAGCAGGGTCCCTCACTGCACCCCACTCACTGGGCACAAGAGCACTATCACCTAATATAAAACATGCACCCTGCTCTCACTCAGACACAGAGCCCAGCAGAGCCCCTCACTGGGCACAAGAGTACGGTGGCCCAGAAGGACATTCGTCGCTCTCAGAACTGTTTACACGATGTGATCAGCAGCTCTTATTAACATCCATCCATCCTTCCATCATCATCATAACCTGCTTATCCTGAACAGGGTCACGGTGGGGCTGGAGCCTATCCCAGCATACATTGGGCGAAAGGCAGGAATACACCCTGGACAGGTCGCCACCCTGGACTCATACCCACAGGCAATTTAGACTGTCCAATCAGCCTAGCCTGCATGTCTTTGGACTGTGGGAGGGAACTGGAATACAAAATGAAATATATGACATAGTTGTACGTGTTTTTGTGTGCAGAGAATACACTCAATGACCACTTTCTTAGGTGCACCTTTCTAGAATTGATTTTGGATTTTCTGGTTTGTGGTCTCTGCCTGGTTTTTGGACTGTTTTGATATTTGTATATGTGCCTTTGCTTGTTTGGACATTCTCCTGGTATTTTAAACTCTGCCTTGTGTTTTTGATTACTCTTCTGATTACCCCGTATGTACCCATCCTCCTCCATTACAACAAGTGCCTGTCCCTGGATTACGTTTTGGATCTGCCCCTTGGTTATTAAACGCCTGCCATTTTTCACATTATCCCAGAGTCTGCTCATGATTATTCTGTCCCGAGTGCCGATAGACAACTCGCTAAGGTGCTTGTAGTCTAGTGGCTAAGGTGTCTATAGACTACTGGCTAAGGTGCTTGTAGTCTAGTGGCTAAGGTGCCTATAGACTACTGGCTAAAGTGCTTGTAGTCTAGTGGATAAGGTGCCTATAAACTACTGGCTAAGGTGCTTGTAGTCTAGTGGCTAAGGTGCCTATAAACTGCTGGCTAAGGTGCTTCTAGTCTAGTGGCTAAGGTGATGCCTTGATGGCTGATGACTAGGACCTGGAAGGTTGGTGGTTCAAGCCCTGGTGTAGCCACAGTAAGATGGAAAATATGTCCAGTAAATAACTGCAATGTGAAAATGAACAGGAACTTTCCGCTGAACATTCCCATCCTTTCCCTGCCTGTTCTTCACCCTGCAGGGGAATAACACCCCCGTGGATGACAACACTGCAGGGATGCCAGTGAGCCACACTGAACCCCAGGGTACAGACAGAGGCAAGGGGGAAGGTCCCCTCTACTCTGACCGCAATGCGGAGAGTCTAGATCAGCTACTGAATAAACCACGTTACAAAGACAGTAGTACCACTCTGCCTTCCGCTCTTTACTGGTACGGCTGACCAAGAATCTCCACAGTAGGGCCAATACATTCACCTTCGTTATCTGACTCCATTTAAGATATAATTTAGAAATTTGGGTTTGAAACATACGCGAACCTCGGGAGTGATTACACTCGACTCTTACCTGCGCCACCATTACTCAATATATGCTCCCGGGATTAGCATTATTGCTGAATCTCAGTTCGGCGAAGAAACTCAGAGGCTGAGGGTCGAGCCAACACAATACATGCACTGTATTGACTTGATAGTTGCGAGCCCAGGTCAGTGTGCATTTCGAGGGCTCCTTAGAGCTAACTTGACAGGAACCGGTGTAGAAATGCCCATGGGTTCCCTTCGCATCAAATTACAAGAGCCATGCACCACCAATCCTTTGGGCCGAACTTGGCTGCCTTTCCCAGCTTGGAAACACCACTAAAGTAACAAGCCACTGATCAGTTGGTCTTTGGTCAAAATTGTCCCCCTAAGTATTCAGTCATAATTTAGGCTGAAAAAGGTACAAGATGAATTAGAGTCATGGAGATCACGCAAGTTACAAACAAAATAATTTATTTGCAGACAGGTAGGTTATTAGCTTTAGAATACCAATAGTCAATTCCAAAATATACAAATTAACAAAAGAGATAGAGTAAATAATCATACCTAGCCTGCCCTGGCTACACACAAACACAGATCGTACCTATAGAATGTGCATAGTGTGGGAAGCCGGTTACGGACTTCCCTATACATACACAAATACATAAACATACACAGAATCTGCAGTGCGGGAAGTCGATTGCGATCTTCCACTGCTACACATACATATACGTACAATATGCCGTGTGGGAAGTGGAATGCAGTCTTCCCAGATGGGTCTGTCTCCCTTGCTTTTATGCCAAATCATATGTTTGAACCAGGTGGCAGTGCCAACCTGGAGGGATAGTCAAATCTGGAATTTAGACCCCTCACCCTTGGGGGCTGTTAAGTAGGGAAATTGAGATGATTCCCAGAGCGGACATGTAGGTTTTCCCTTGAGTTTATTAAACTCCATTTGGTATGAAATGTATCTCATCTGATTCCTTGATTTTACTGGATCACATCCATACCAAACAGATTACCCTTATGTTTTATTAAGTTGCAGTTATCATGAAACTTCCCTCCTGATTATCCATTTTACATGCAATTGTCATGGTGGGAGGTTATTCCCGTGGTGACCGCTAGAGGGCCTGGGATCATTGTTATCACCTGTTCCTCATTTGCATTAGGGGAATGACCTCCCAGCTGTGTATTTAAGGCCAGTTTGTATGAGCCTCAGTGCTTTTGTGTTACTGTTCGCTCTAACACCAAGCCGGTAAATGCACACGGTAGACTCGAGGTTTGAGTCAGGTACTGTGCAGGTGTGTGTTCACTTATCGAAACTTCCTAACAAATTATTCTAAAAGGTAGGATTTTTTTTTATTTTGGGCTCGTGTGAGCCGGCGATAGAGGGACGTTGTCCCCGGTAAATGTATTTTGGTTTGTGTTTATTCCTGAGCTGCGCCTCATGGTTTTTGTTTAGCCTACACTGTTTTTGGCGAGGTTGTATTTTTATTTCATTGCCCCTGATTGGGCACTCTCTGTGCTCGTTATTCGGCATAGCTACTGGTCGGTACACTCGCCCTGTTCTCAAAGGGTCGTTTTATTTTCTTCAGCCATTTTGGGCTCCTTTTCTGTTTTCCCTATTAAGAATGGCCTTCGGGTTTGTTTTTGTTTCTCCCCCTTGTTACGGGAGTTATTCTCATTTTTTGTCCCACTTATCCCTGGACACTGCCCCTGGGATCTAGGAGGGGTTTTATTTAGTCACACTTGGTCCTCCGCTCCAACCCCACCCTGATAGCAATTCCTGTTACCATTACATAAGACATAATGCAATAATACAAGGATCACGTGGGCAATGTTTTCAAGGTTTTACCGGGTCTATTTACTATCTCAACAGCAGTTTTGAATATTTAATCTAGGAGAGCAGTCACCGGTGTAATGACAGCTGTGCCCAAATGAGGGCACTGTGGCATTATTTCTTTCCCCTTGGAAGTGACCAGGTATGGGGTCACGGGAGAGGTCACCAATGTTCTGGAGCACACTCTCTTCCCTGTGACCTAACTGCCCTTAAACCACTCATACATCTTCCTGTTATCTCCTTTGGCGCCGATGGCCTGAAACTCCCCAAAGGTAGTCCAAACAGTATTGTCCTCTGTTCCTTTGACACATACCAGAAGCCCCAGCTGTCAGGTTCCTCACAAATGGCAGCCCTTCCTGAGTCCCACTTTGCCTTTGGATACCCAGGGTCGTAGGGCTGACTGTGGGTTGAGATGTGTTCTGTAAGGAGCGGATCAGATGTCGGATGGTCATGGGGAAAAGGTTGCAAGATATTATATCTATGAATGATGTAGCTGGGAGTTTTCATGATAACTGCATTATGCTGTAAATATGTATTTGTACCTCTCATGATAATATACCTTTCGGATTAACCTGATTTGGGTGAATTAAAGGAAAGGAGACAAAACCCCAGCTTGCTTGATTACTTCTCCTGGTCTCCAAAATCCAGGCCTTTGTTCTTGACCCTAAAAATGGGTCACCCATCTGGAATTTACAGCCAAACTCCCACCAGTGAGACCTTGGTCAGGGAGATAAAACAAATGACTTCTACAGAGACAGCTTTTGCCCAGTTTTCCCTCTGCTCCTGGATGGTTATGATATCAAAGGTAAACTGTTACAAAAACTAGACCATTACACCAGTCGCACTGAACCAATCAGAATAACACCAAACATTTCTATATTCTGACCTGGGATTATCATGAAACATCTTCATGCCGTCTCCAGTATTCCTGTGCTCAAACCCTGCAAGGAATGTGAGAGGGCCCAGGAAGGCGCCTCCAGGAGCCCTTCTCTAGCTCTCCCCCACAGGCATGGGGGCCAAAAGGTGGGGGCTAACAATGTATGCTCCGGGAGGGGGAAGTCAGCAAGCTGACCAGCGCATGAGACCAAATGTTCATGATTTCCGTCTTACAAGGGGGTTGCTGAAATAATAAAAATAACTTTTTCCACCACAAAAAAATTAAAAGGATGAAGGATAAATGACACCTCTGTACTGTTTGGATGGCTGTACTCTGTGTATTGTTAATAATAATAAAAAAATAAAAATCTATGACTTAAAATAAAAAATGCACATTGGCCCCAATCAGGCACAAAGCAAATTACTGAAGGTGTTTTCTTCAGTTTATAAAAAAGTGGAAGTACGGAAGGGCTGCGGCAGCCGGAAGCTGAGCTCATTCTATATTAATATTTACTGTGACTACTTTCTTCTCATCTTCAGTCCTGCTGCTCTGTCAGTCAGGCTGTTTTACATTAATTTAGCAAAACACTGAGCCCTGATCCACAAAGCCCCAAACCCCTCTCCTGGTAAGTGTTTCATCACATCATTGAATTTCATCAAAATTATGTTCCAATATTTTTTTGGGACAAGAATTGAAAACTTGGATCAAATTTACAAAGAAAGTGCATTTACTGGTGAGAAATTATTGAAAAACTGTAAAAGCTGTCTGTTTATTCCAGACAAATATCAGTGTATTTGTGTAAGTGTCAGGGTTGGGGGACAGAGGAGCCAAGGTTATGAGAAATGGCAGGTTTAATGAAGGCAGGCAGATAAGGGGCAGGCAGAGCGTAATCCAAACAGGCAAAGTTCAAAAACTGGCCTGAAGATCATAGAAAAGGGAAAAATAATTGGAAAAGGGGCACGGACGTGACAGACTGTGTGCTCTTGTGTAGCATCTGTTACAATGGGAGTATAGAGAATACTCACAGTGTTCTCCAATGCCATTCATTTTTACAGTGTAAAATAATAACTCATATCTGTATTTGTGTCTCATATATCTGATGCAGCCATGCTCTTCAACACCTTCGTAGCCCTCCTGTCTGTGTCAGGTAAAGTGCTCGTGAAAGTTTTATTTAGATTTTTGTAATGAAGTTATAATGTTTCAGTGCTGCGTCCCAGCGTCTTAGGGACAGTGAGTGACAAGGAGCACAAGATAAATAAATAAATACGTATCTATGTAAATATTTTTGGTTTCTAGTCTTTCATGTTAAACATTGTTCTGTGTTAAATGCAAGTTTATATGCTTTTGCAAAACAAAATGTAATGTTCTGTCATGCCAATGAAGCAACGTGAAGGGAAAGGAAAGAGCGAGAGAGAGAGAGAGAAAGAGAGAGAGAGAGAGAGAGAGAGAATTTTACATTTTTTAATGATGAAGTTCCTCTTCATACCCAGCTTTGAACCTGAGATAGAGTTCAGAAGAGTTGTTATGAAGTCATAATCTTCATTGACATTCATTTAATCCATGATCTGTAATGAGTTGTGTGTA
>NC_083760.1:90591350-90623850 GCF_963514075.1 Conger conger | reverse complement strand
TTCCTGCTCACAGTGCAAGGTAAGGCCAGTTAGGCAAGGTAACAAGTTATGCTGCAGCCTACATGACAATTTTTTTAGGCTACAATAGCTAGCCCATTGTTTCTTCACACATTAAATCAATCACTCAAAATGCATTCACTGAAATTGGCCTAGTGATGAAGATGTTGGAAGATTGGTGGAATTAATTTTTGTGACTAATATGAAAAAGGTTTTATCCCAAATACAGTGGTGTCATGTTCCAGTATTTTCCACTTCCCTTGCTGCTGCCGTCTGCACACACACCTTTGCCGGTCTCTCTCAAAGATGCTCCAAATAAAACAATTTGCTACACATCAATATAGTAAAAAGAATTGTTTAATTCAACAGTCGCAGTGTGTAAGTAAAAAGTGTAGGCTAACATTAATTGCGCAGAGTAAGTTCAGTCTGGAAACTCTTGCAGCAACATCCAACCGTCGGTCGGCCTCAGCAAGCACATGTCCTCAAACTCAACCAATCACATACAAGCATCACTACATATCCGCAAACTCAACCAATCACATACAGACAGCATTACATGTCCTCAAACTCAACCAATCACATACAGACATCACTACATGTCCTCAAACTCAACCAATCACATACAGACATCACTACATGTCCTCAAAATCAACCAATCACATACAGACAGCATTACATGTCCTCAAACTCAACCAATCCCATTGTCCAATCACAAGTGTGCACAAATTCTAGTAAACGTGCAGTACATTCTAGTAAACATACTGCAGGCATAGATGGGTTTGTTCCCACATTTAGAAACTTTCACCTTCTAATGCTTTGGATGTTAATGCTTTCTATCAATCAGTTTCACAAAGGTTCTTTTTATATTCACAGTTTATTATTTTTATAATTATTATTATTAGTATTACTGTATTGATGTCTGTTTATATTCTTTTATTATTATTGTTGTTTTTGGTGTAATTTAGATTTGTTGGAGTTCTTTTTCTCATCTGGCTTAAAACATTTATTTTGGTTTTTGGTTTTAAAAACAACAAAAAAACAGTCACAATTATAGAGCACGGAGTGCTGCGTTGTGAAATGACCACGGATACATCATGACTGACACTGGTGCATCTCTCTGACTTTGTGTAGGAGGTCGGTCCTTGACTGTGGTTGCAGCAGTGGGAGCTGTGGCAGCAGCGGCCATTTTGGCTCTTGTGTTTCTTGGTGTCGTCTGTGTGTGGTACGTGGCTGAAGATCTGTGCCAGTTCACAGTCACTCATTAGTGAATGATGTCGGATTAGACTTGTGGTGTAAAAACCAGCGTAAGATGGCATTTATATCGAATGATGTTGTCATGTGCTAAATATTGATGCCATACCCCCATTTTATGTCTGGGTTGTGCTTAAACCACTGCATCATTAGTTATTCTGGACTTTTGCAGTGGGTTTTGATTTTCTTAATACATTCTTGTGTTTTTCTCTCTATAAGCAGGAGGAAACGATCCATAAATGAGGAGGTGAGTCAATCAAAATGAAATATATTACATAGATGGATTTGTTTTTGTGTATACAGTATACACTCAGTGACCACTTTATTAGGTACACCTTTCTAGTATTGATTTTATATTTTCTGGTTTGTCGTCTTTTGATGTGCAGTGTGCCTTTGTTTGTTTTGACTTTCTCCTGGTTTTTTAAACTCTGCCTTGTGTTTTTGATTATTCTTTTGATTACCCCATATATACCTGTCCACCTCCATTACAACAATTGCCTTTTCACATTATCGCTGAGTCTGCTCATGATTATTCTGTCCTGAGTGCCTATAGACTACTGGCAAAGGTGCTTGTAGTCTTGTGGCTAAGGTGCCTATAGACTACTGGCTAAGGTGGTTGTAGTCTAGTGGCTAAGTTGCCTATAGACTACTGGCTAAGGTGGTTGTAGTCTAGTGGCTAAGTTGCCTATAGACTACTGGCTAAAGTGCTTGTTGTCTAGTGGCTAAGGGGCCTATAGACAACTAGCTAAGGTGCTTGTTGTCTAGTGGCTAAGGTGCCTATAGACTACTGGCTAAGGTGCTTGTAGTCTAGTGAGTCTAGTAAGGTGATGCCTTGATGACTGATGACTTGGACCTGGAAGGTTGGTGGTTCAAGCCCTGGTGTGGCCACAGTAAGAATAGTTTGCCCTTCACCCCACAGTGCTCTGCTTAGTCTAATCAACTATAAGTCTCTTTGGAAAACATGTCCACTAAATAACTCCAATGTGAAAATGAACAGGAACTTTCCGCTGAACATTCCCATCCTTTCCCTGCCTGTTCTTCACCCTGCAGGGGAATAACAGCCCAGTGGATGACAACACTCCAGGGATGCCAGTGAGCCACACTGAACCCCAGGGTACAGACAGAGGCAACGGGGAAGGTCCCCTCTACTCCTCCCTTCAACCTGCCAACACCCACATCCAGCTAGACCTTCTGTACTCCACTGTTCAACCTGCCAACACCTGCACCCAGCAAGACCTTCTGTACTCCACTGTTCAACCTGCCAACACCCGCACCCAGCAAGACCTTCTGTACTCCACTGTACAACCTGCCAACACCCACACCCAGCAAGACCTTCTGTACTCCACTGTTCAACCTGCCCCAACCCGCACCCAGCAAGACCTTCTATACTCCACTGTTCAAAAGCCTCTCCTCGAGTGTGAGGATGATGTTCAGTATGACAGTGTCCAGTTCCTGCCCTCCTGTTCTGCCCCCAGGTGAGAATATCCCCTCATTACACTCCCTGTGCTGACTGGCTGTGTCAGCTCTTCTGTTTGGACCAGTCTACATCAAACAGCCGACTTTAGATGGGGCGAAACCAGACGGGATGGTTTTATAACGTTTTTTGAAGAAAGTCTTAGTGGTGTGTACTGTCCAGTTTTGGAGAGTCTGCTTTCGTCAGCTAGCGTTTCCCAAACTGACCACGCTAATGTGAAATTGGCTCAGGAGATAAGAGCGGTCGTCTGGCAGCCAGAGGGTTGCCGGTCCGATCCTCCCCCCTGGGTGTGTCAAAATGTCCCTGAGCAAGACACTTCACCCCCAAATGCTCCTGATGAGTCAAGTCTCTTCTCAAGTTGACTGTTTTTTGTAGACTGGTTTTAGAACTGAACCAATCACGAAACAGCACAGCGGATTGGAGAGGACGGTGGTGTGGGCGGAGTCTCTCATCAAACTGTGAACTCGTGTTAATGTTGTTAAAACAACATCACGGTACCCAACAATAAATACAGTCAATACAACGGGAACGGTAGCTAGCTAAACACAATACACATATAAAGGTCACTAGAAGAAACATCAACCGCCAAGCACGCAGTCGTTGTTATGGAAACATTTATTTGTTTACTTGCCGCTTTGGTGCGGACTGCCTCGTTTTTACTCGCCCGTGGAGCTTTCTCCTGGCTCACAGGCTAATCACCTGATCCAGACGCATCTTTTGATTGGCTCTTCTTTTCACCTTTTGCTCCTCCTCTTTTGACCCGCCTGCAGTGTGACCTCAGCCGATGACATCACAGTGATGTACTGACTGACAGAAGCAGAATTCCAGAAGGCTGTTTTGTAACTGAACTTCCTGCAGCTTGTGCTTCGTGTAGCATACAGTGCACTCTCGGGAATAAAGTCCATAAAAGGATACAAAGAGAGATACAAGAGTTTACGAGACTTTAAATGAGCTGTTTTCTCCATGCGGGTCACCAGCAGTGAAGGAAGACTGTGCTCTCTACACCACGGTGCGGAAACATCAAACATCCAGATCTCTCGTCCCACAAACCGCAGTGTGCATATGGGTATATCTTTGAATGTGTGAGCATTTTAAGTGCATTTGCTCGACAAACTCAACAAAGCAAAATTCTGTCAGGACAACAATCCCCAAGCAGCAACTTCATTTGCATGCAATGGCATGATGTGCTGGATGAGCGTTTATTAAAATCAGCGATCATACGTCTGATCGGTGATGTGCAGGATGAGCAGTTATTAAAATCAGCGATCATACGTCTGATTGGTGATGTGCAGGATGAGCGTTTATTAAAATCAGCGATCATATGTCTGATCGGTGATGTGCTGGATAAGCGTTTATTAAAATCAGTGATCATACGTCTGATCGGTGATGTGCAGGATGAGCGTTTATTAAAATCAGCGATCATACGTCTGATTGGTGGGCATGCAGGATGAGCGTTTATTAAAATCAGCGATCATACGTCTGATTGGTGGGCATGCAGGCCATTCAGGACTGGAAGAGCAGACATACTGTCTGAGTGACAGACCAGGGAACAAACCGCTCCAGTCGTCACACTGAAGATGAGACTCTGGGAGTCTTTCTGGTACTTTATCCACTTTACCTCCAGGTCAACTCATCAACTCAGGTCACATGGCCGGGATGACTGTGGTGATTGGCTCTTGAAACGTGCGCTCAAAATGATCATTCATTTGACATTCTGTGAGCCGTATTTGCAAAACACCCCCATGTCTTAATATGGCAAACAAGATATCGTCAAAATTCCATTTTATTTTCTTAACGATCTGTAATATGTTACAACTAAGACATTTGCTGGATTAAAAGGCTTTTTATCTGCATGTTTAACCTTAGCTATTGATGTTATGGGCCAATTGTTATAACCTTTCGCAATGGTTACATTTCTTTTGATTTATTTGTGGATGTGGACGCAGAAACATCGACCAATTTAAATTCGATTTCTAAACCGGCACACAATTTTAGTTTTTGCGAAAAGATTTTGAGCAGTAATTAGGCAACCTACCTGGATAACTGTGCGAATAGGCTAGGCCCTTTTCCCTGTCTATACGCATTATCGGGGCTGCCAACCAATTTAGTATTTTGGCAAGCAATGTGATTTGCAGAATGTGAATTCATTTAAGGTGTCATCATGGTTCTTCATGCCATCGGCACTGGCATTTGCGTTTCAGTACTGGGCAGGACCTACACACCACCGGTAGTTCATAAATTAAGTTAATTTAAACTATAAATAATGAAAAAAGAACACAATATAATTGTGATTCATGTAGCAATGGTAAAATCTGATATTTGTGGTAGTACATTATCCTCAGGATAGATGCATGCAGTGCATATCATCTTCCTGTAGATGGCGATATTGCTACTACAGTAAAGGAGTCAAATTTGAATGTAAATTTGAGGTATGTCCCAAGATATGTTATGAAGCAAGAAACAATAATTATGGTATTCACATCTGTGAATGGGGCGGCACGGATGGCGCAGTGGGTAGCACTGCCGCCCCACAGCAAGGAGGTCCTGGGTTCGAATCCTCGTCGGCCGGGGCCTCTCTGTGTGGAGTTTGCATGTTCTCCCCTTGTTTGCGTGCGTTTCCTCCGGGTACTCCGGTTTCCTCCCACAGTCCAAAGACATGCAGGTTAGGCTGATTGGAGAGTCTAAATTGCCCATAGGTATGAGTGTGTGAGTGAATGGTGTGTGTGCCCTGCGATGGACTGGCGACCTGTCCAGGGTGTGTTCCTGCCTTTCGCCCAATGTATGCTGGGATGAGCTCCAGCCCCCCTGCGACCCTGTTCAGGATAAGCGGGTTAAGATAATGGATGGATGGATGGACATCTGTGAATGAACAAATTGAATTTGTACATGTGCTTATGTGTGTGCATACGTGTGTTTGGAGGCATGCGTGTGTGTGTCTATACAGGAATCTTTACCAAACATATAACTTCACTTCATTATCAGATTTATGTTGGAATGGATAAGATCAGGAATGTGTTTAAATAAAGGACCATCAAAAAGTCTCTCTTGCTCTCTCTCACATACAAACAAAGATACAGGACTCAGGTTCTAAGGCATTTCATTTATTCATAGCATTTATGAACAAAGGAATAATAAACTGTACATTATTGGCATCATCCTCATCATCATTATTTAATCAATATTATTATTACTTTTGCATTTCCAAGGCAATTTCCAAACATCTTTTTTTCCAAGAAAAAATTAAAAGATAAGAATATCACAACACCACATACATATGTAACCATATATTACTTAGTATGCAAGAAGAAAACAGTATTTTTATCAACAGGAACCAAAGTTAAATGAAATTTCTGATTTCATTTTAAAAATGAGGTACTTTTTTAAAAAAGTAGGTAAGTAAGCAAGTTTCTGTCTGCACTTAATACTTCAGAGAGCAAACTGTCTTTTAATGCCAGTCTGTGGGGAACTGGGGGAGACTGCCCTTGTTCAGGGAGACGGGATGAAATCAGGTGCACACAGAATAAAAGCAGTGTTCATTTCCAATCAGAGAGTGTAACAGGCCTGTTTAAAGCAGGTGTGTGCCTTCTGCACGATATCGCAACGAGAACAGAGTTTTAAAGCCATGCAGCCCCCATACCACAGCGCTTTAGACGACCAGCAGCTCCAGTCCACATATATATAAAATATAAAACAAGTCTCAAAATGACCGCCCCATTACGTTTCTTTAAAGAATTATAGAAAAACAACAATAAAAGGACAAGGCTTATTTGGCTTATTTACCTCACAAAGTGATTTTGTTAGCTTAGCTCTCTAAATATACTCATTTCATTGTAGTGAATGGCAGATTCTCCAGCAGAAGTAGGCTACTCCTACCCACACAAAAACAGACCACAAACATAAAATACACACATGGAGTGGATGGTTTACGTGACATTGGGGGGGAAATGAGTTTAATTTGTGATGACAGTGATGATTTAAAAATGAACAGAACAACTCGATGAAAGAATAGTGCACATTTTAAGTCTCCAGTTTTTATAGACAAAGTGGCAGGCACACCTGAACCTAGTTTTGGTGGTCATCTCCCCTCTTTGACCACTAGAGAGACAAAACTCCTCAGAGACAAAACGTTTGGTCCTCCCTGTGCAAGAGGCTATGGCTTTCAGCAGCAGCCAGCGTAAAGTCTTTCTGAAATTGAGAAAAATACTCAAAGAAGCTGTAACTTGAAGAGAAATTAAAGACCAACACCTTTCTTGCATAAACACACAGACTTCTTGCTTTCTATCTTCTCATGGTTCCGCTTATTCTCTTCTCCCTCTCTCTCTCCATCCGTTTCACGTTCTCTCACTTTCTCTCACTTCCTTCTTCTCCCTCTCGACAATTCCACTGAATTAATCTTCCTCTCGATTGGCCAATGAGAGGCCAAGTCCCGCAGCTCTGATTGGTCAGTCCACTGATCAAGGGGGCGGAGATAGGGACAGTTGATCTGTATTTGGAGACTGGGCGCCACCTGCAGGAAGAGAGAGGAACTTTTCAGAGATGCAGTCGGAAGCACAGACTGGAGAATTCAGCATCGTAACTGAAATGACCCCACAGAGAGGTTACAAGATCTGCTGCTACATGTAATCCCACTTTCCCCACAAATTAACAATATATATATATATATATATTGGGCGGCCTGTAGCGTGGTGGTTAAGGTAAATGACTGGGACAGGCAAGGCTGGTGGTTCTAATCCCGGTGTAGCCACAATAAGATCCATTATTAGATCCGATATTAGATTATTAGATCCGATAGATCCGAACAGCCGTTTGGCCCTCGAGCAAGGCCCTTAAACCTGCATTGCTCCAGGATGGTCTCCTGCTTAGTCTAATCAACTGTATGTCGCTCTGGATAAGAGTGTCTGCCAAATGCCAATAATGCAATGTAATATATATACACTCACCAAGCACTTTATTTGGAACATTTTTACTTTATTACACCTACTCATTCATGCAATTATCTAATCGGACAATTGTGTGGCAGCAGTGCAATGCATACAATCATGTAGATATGGGTGAGGAGCTGCAGAGAATGGTGCAAAAAACAAAAAACATCCAGCGAGCAACAGTTCTGTGGGCATAAATGCCTCGTTAATGAGAGACGTCAGAGGAGAAAGGCCAGACTGGTAAAGGCTGACAGGAAGGTGACAGTGACATAAATAACCACACATTAGAGCAGTGGTATGCATATGTGTGTAAGTAGTTAGGTGTGTGTACATTACATGTGCTGCTTTCTGTTTGTGGAGCTGTGGTGGCAGTAAGGCTCCTAACCATTGCATCCTGTCCACTGCCCACTGCTTCCTGTTGTCCCTACCCTGTTTGGGGGCTGGGGCTGTTCAGGGGGACATTCACTATTAGTGGTTTAGGCAGAAAGACTTTTGATAAGTACTTCTGATTTTGGTTTTTGTGTTTTGACTCTTTTTGCAAAATCCATCTTGCTTATTATACCGAGAACTTCCTGCTGTGTGCCCGTGAGAGCAAGTGCATTCAGGAGTGTTTACAAATGTGGAGTTTGAGTTTTACTTCATTACAACATCTATGCCGGAATGGATGATCCCAGGAATATGCTTGTAAAAATAATTGTAATTATGCTTAAAACATTTTTTAATAAATCGTCATAATAATAAAATAGAACAATAAACTCAATTAAATTTGATTCTGCTGAAGAGAGAAGAGCTCTTCCTGTCCGACCAGGAAAATGCAGTCTTGTTGTTATTCTGACTGAATGATGTCAGAGCCACAGGTGAAGGGTGTAAAACCCCACGCTAACCCAATGATGGAATTTAGCCAGGGCCGAAGGGCTTTGCATGCTTGTCCTTCTGGTGCTGCTGGAGGAATATTATTAGGGTTAAATAGTAATGACCGCTATGCGGAGAGTCTAGATCAGCTAATGAATAAACCACATTACAAAGACAGTAGTACCACTCTGCCTTCCGCTCTTTACTGGTCCGGGCTGACCAAGAATCTCCACAGTAGGGCCAATACATTCACCTTCGTTATCTGACTCCATTTAAGATATAATTTAGAAATTTGGGTTTGAAACATACGCAAACCTCGGGAGTGATTACACTCGACTCTTACCTGCGCCACCATTACTCAATATATGCTCCCGGGATTAGCATTATTGCTGAATCTCAGTTCGGCGGAGAAACTCAGAGGCTGAGGGTCTAGCCAACACAATACATGCACTATATTGACAAGATAGTTGCGAGCCCAGGTCGGTGTGCATTTAGAGGGCTCCTTAGAGCTAACTTGACAGGAACCGGCGTAGAAATGCCCATGGGTTCCCTTCGCATTAAATTACAAGAGCCATGCACCACCAATCCTTTGGGCCGAACTTGGCTGCCTTTCCCAGCTTGGAAACACCAAAGTAAACAAAGTAACAAGCCACTGATCAGTTGGTCTTTGGTCAATATTGTCCCCCTAAGTATTCAGTCATAATTTAGGCTGAAAAGGGTACAAGATGAATTAGAGTCATGGAGGTCACGCAAGTTACAAACAAAATAATTTATTTGCAGACAGGTAGGTTATTAGAATACTTCCTTGCTTTTATGCCAAATCACATGTTTGAACCAGGCGGCAGTGCCATAAATCAACCTGGAGGGGTGGTCAAATCTTGAATTTAGACCCCCCACCCTTGGGGGCTGTTAAGTAGGGAAATTGAGATGATTCCCAGAGCGGACATGTAGGTTTTCCCTTGAGTTTATTAAACTCCATTTGGCATGAAATGTATCTCATCTGATTCCTTGATTTTAACGGATCACATCCATACCAAACAGATTACCCATGTGTTTTATTATGTTGCAGTTATCATGAAACTTCCCTCCTGATTATTATAATTTTGTTTCATTTGCACTCCATTGTACGTCGCTCTGGATGAGAGCGTCTGCTAAATGCCTTGTAATGTAAAGTAAATGTAATGAGGTTCAGTTGTTGTTCATACCAAACCTCAGAATGGGGAAGAAATGTGATCTCAGTGACTCTGACCGTGGAATGATTGTTGGTGCCTGCCGAGGTGGTTCGAGTATCTCAGAAACTGCTGATCTCCTGGGATTTTAACGCGCAACAGTCATGAGAGTTTACAGAATGTGAATTAATAATAAAGTGCTCACTGAGTGTTCATTGTATTACATGTATTTTGGAAAATGCAACACTATGAATAAAGCTTATAATTCCTTTTCTTAATTGTAGGGCCTTCATGTTTTGAACTGCATCACACCTTTAATTCATGCAGAGAGAAGTTAACTTCCTCTGTGGTCTGTGGTCAGGCGCTTCACGTCTGACATGAAGGGTGACATGGCTCAGGCAGTAAGAGCAGTTGTCTGGCAGTCGGAGGGTTGCCGGTTTGATCCCCCACCCGGAATGTGTCGAAGTGTCCCTGAGCAAGACACCTGACCCCTAAATGCTCCTGATGAGCTGGTCGGTGCCTTGCATGGCAGCCAATCGCCATTGGTGTGTGAGTGTGTGTATGAATGGGTAAATGAGAAGCATCAAGTGTACAGTGTTTTGGATAAAGGCGCCATATAAATGCCAACCATTTACCATTTATCATGAAGCCATTCCACCCACAGCCACACAGAGCCCAGCAGGGTCCCTCACTGGGCACAAGAGTACTATCACCTAATATAAAACATGCACCCTGCTCTCACTCAGACAGAGAGCCCATCAGAGCCCATCACTGGGCACAAGAGTACGGTGGCCCAGAAGGACATTCGTCGCTCTCAGAACTGTTTACACAAAGTTTTTTAAACTCTGCCTTGTGTTTTTGATTACTCTTCTGATTACCCCATATGTACCCATCCTCCTCCATTACAACAAGTGCCTGTCCCTGGATTACGTTTTGGATCTGCCCCTTGGTTATTAAACGCCTGCCATTTTTCACATTATCCCCGAGTCTGCTCATGATTATTCTGTCCCGAGTGCCGATAGGCTACTGGCTAAGGTGCTTGTAGTCTAGTGGCTAAGGTGTCTATAGACTACTGGCTAAAGTGCTTGTAGTCTAGTGGATAAGGTGCCTATAAACTACTGGCTAAGGTGCTTGTAGTCTAGTGGCTAAGGTGCCTATAAACTACTGGCTAAGGTGCTTCTAGTCTAGTGGCTAAGGTGATGCCTTGATGGCTGATGACTAGGACCTGGAAGGTTGGTGGTTCAAGCCCTGGTGTAGCCACAGTAAGATGGAAAATATGTCCAGTAAATAACTGCAATGTGAAAATGAACAGGAACTTTCTGCTGAACATTCCCATCCTTTCCCTGCCTGTTCTTCACCCTGCAGGGGTGAAGAACCAAGATTGCTTGGTTTCTTCTCCTTATCTCCAAAATTCAGGCCTTTGTTCTTGACCCTAAAAATGGGTCACCCATCTGGAATTTACAGCCAAACTCCCACCAGTGAGACCTTGGTCAGGGAGCTAAAACAAATGACTTCTACAGAGACAGCTTTTGCCCAGTTTTCCCTCTGCTCCTGGATGGTTATGATATCAAAGGTAGACTGTTACAAAAACTAGACCATTACACCAGTCGCACTGAACCAATCAGAATAAAACCAAACATTACAATATTCTGACCTGGGATTATCATGAAACATCTTTATGCCGTCTCCAGTATTCCTGTGCTCAAACCCTGCAAGGAATGTGAGAGGGCCCAGGAAGGCGCCTCCAGGAGCCCTTCTCTAGCTCTCCCCCACAGGCATGGGGGCCAAAAGGTGGGGGCTAACAATGTATGCTCCGGGAGGGGGAAGTCAGCAAGCTGACAAGCACATGAGACCAAATGTTCATGATTTCCGGCTTACAAGGGTGTTGCTGAAATAATAAAAATAACTTTTTCCACCACAAAAAAATAAAAAGGATGAAGGATAAATGACACCTCTGTACTGTTTGGATGGCTGTACTCTGTGTATTGTTAATAATAATAAAAAAATAAAAATCTATCACTTAAAATAAAAAATGCACATTGGCCCCAACCAGACACAAAGCAAATTACTGAAGGTGTTTTCTTCTGTGCATTCAGTTTAGAAAAAGTGGAAGTACGGAAGATCTGCGGCAGCCAGAAGCTGAGCTCATTCTATATTTATATTTACTGCAACTAGTTTCTTCTCATCTTCAGTCCTGCTGCTCTGTCAGTCAGGCTGTTTTACATTCATTTAGCAAATCATTGAGCCCTGATCCACAAAGCCCCAAACCTCTCTCCTGGTAAGTGTTTTATCACATCATTGAATTTCATCAAAATTATGTTCCAATATTTTTTTGGGACAAGAATTGAAAACTTGGATCAAATTTACTGGTGATAAATTATTGAATAACTGTAAAAGCTGTCTGTTTATTCCAGACAAATATCAGTGTATTTGTGTAAGTGTCAGGGTTGGGGGACAGAGGAGCCAAGCGCAGACTCAGGGGTTATGAGAAATGGCAGGTTTAATGAAGGCAGGCAGATAAGGGACAGGCAGAGCATCATCCAAACAGGCAAAGTTCAAAAACTGGGCAGAGGCATGAAGATCATAGAAAAGGGAAAAATAATAGAAATGGGGCACGGACGTGACAGACTGTGTGCTCTTGTGTAGCATCTGTTACAATGAGAGTATAGAGAATACTCACACAGTGTAACAGCACAATAACTCACTGTGTGCTCTTGTGTAGCATCTGTTACAATGAGAGTATAGAGAATACTCACACAGTGTTCTTCAATGCCAGACATTTTTACAGTGTAAAATAATAACTCATATCTGTATTTGTGTCTCATATTTCTGATGCAGCCATGGTCTTCAACACCTTCGTAGCCCTCCTGTTTGTGTCAGGTAAAGTGCAGTTATGATGTTTCAGTGCTGTGTGTGTTTGTGTGTGTGTGTGTGTTTGTGTGTATGTGTGTGTGTGTGTGGGGGGGGAGGGGGGGGGGGGGGGGGGGTCGGCGAATGCATGCAGGGCAGAATTACTAGAATTACTAGTCAAAATTACTATTAATCAAAATACAAAAGAGGGCAATCAAATTCTGGAAACATCTAAAAAATAGCGAGCCCAACTCTTACATTACAAAGCCCTGCATCATTTTTATGATGAAGTTACTCTTCATACCCAGCTTTGAACCTGAGACATAGTTCAGTACAGTTGTCATGGAGACATCATCTTCATTTATGTTCATTTAATCCATGATCTGTTGTGTTTGTGTGTGTGTGTGTGTGTGTGTGTGTATGTGTGTGTGTGTGTGCGTGTGTGTGGGTGTGTGCGTGTGTTTGTGTGTGTATGTGTGTGTTTTTCAGATGTTCTTGGCAAGGACAGATGGGGAGTGACTTACACCCCTGAGAGAATCTGTGCCTTAAAGGGGTCTTCAGTAGACATGCGCTGTGTTTACTTTCATCCCACATACCAACCTTACAGAGTGCAGAAAGCATTCTGGTTTATTCACTGGCGCCCTCCACAGGAGCCTGAAGACCTGTCCCTGGACCCAGAGTACTCTGGTCGTGTGGAGTACCGTGGGAATCAGATCAGTGACTGCACTTTTAGAATAAAACAACTGAGAGAAAGTGATTCACAAACATATCGCTTCTGGTTCCTGACAAACCATGATGGAAAATATTCTGGCCGACCTGGTGTCTCATTGACAGTTACAGGTAACCATTTAATGTGATGAGCTCATAGGATTCTTCTCCCATATCTCTGAATGGAAGACTGGGGAAGGGAGGGATGTTTTTACATTTTTAATTTGTTTGCAGCTCTACAGGTGAGGGTGAGTCCTGGCTCAGTGACAGAGGGACAGAGTGTAACACTGACCTGTAGCACCACCTGCACTCTGACTGGCAGCCCAGCCTTCACCTGGTACAGGGACAGGTCTCCTCTGTCCTTTACCACCCAGACACACCAGCTCACAGCCAGCAGTGAAGATGGAGGCACATACTCCTGTGCTGTAAAAGGATCTGAGCTTCTCCCCTCCTCTGCAGTGGCTCTTACTGTGAACTGTGAGTACAAGAGGCCAGACTCATGTGTTTCACACTATTGGTGATCTCATCAACACTGTAGAAATGTTTGACACATCATACAGGTTTCAAAGCATTCAGCCTAAATGTACCGTTAAAGTCTACAGATCATCATATACTGCATGCTAATGTACAGATTCCACTTAAACGGCAACATGTGTTTAGTGATTTTATTTATTCGCTGAAACATGAATACTGGAAATAAAAGCATAATTGAATGTGCCAGAGTCCAGTTTAGATTCCACATGAAACTACGAACACTTCTTCCCTCTTCCAGATCGTCCTAAAAGAGTCTCAGTATCAGTGAGCCCCTCTGCTGAAATAGTGGAGGGCAGTTCAGTGACTCTGACCTGCATTAACCAGGCCAACCCACCAGTGCAGAGATACTCCTGGTTTAAAAACACTGGGGGAAGACTCCGGACAATGCCACAGTGCCCTCATTTGGGCACTGCTGCCATTACACCGGTGACTGTTCTCTTAGATTAAATATTCAAAACTGCTATTAAGATAGTAAATAGACCCGGTAACACCTTGAAAACATTGCCCATGTGATCCTTGTATTATTGCATTAAGTCTTATGTAATGGTAACAGGAATTGCATGTAAAATGGATAATCAGGAGGGAAGTTTCATGATAACTGCAACATAATAAAACATAAGGGTAATCTGTTTGGTATGGATGTGATCTGATAAAATCAAGGAATCGGATGAGATACATTTCATACCAAATGGAATTTAATAAACTATAGTTTCAGTATCCCAAGGGAAAACCTACACGTCCTCTCCTGGTAATCATCTCATTTTCCCTACTCAACAACCCCCAATGGTGGGGGTCTAAATTCCAGATTTGACCACCCCTCCAGGTTGATTTATGGCACTGCCGCCTGGTTCCAAACGTATGATTTGGCATAAAAGCAAGGGAGACAGACCAATCTGGGAAGATCGTATTCGACTTCCCACACAACATGTCTTGTGTATGTATGTATGTATGTATGTAAGTATCAGGAAGATCGTATTTGACTTTCCATACGGCATATTCTATACTCTGTGTTTGTGTGTAGTCCAAGCAGGCTAGGTATGATTATTTACTCTATTTCTATTCTTAATTTGTGTATTTTATACTTGATTGTGATATTCTAAAGCTAATAACCTACCTGTCTGCGAATAAACTATTTTGTGTGTAACTTGCGTGATCTCCATGACTCTAATTCATCTTGTACCTTTTCAGCCTAAATTACAACTGAAATACTCAGGGGGAAATGGTGGCCAAAGACCGACCGATCGGCGGGGCGGTACACCTGTGATAGTTCTAAGTTGTGAGGCCAGCAATTTCTGTCCCTTAAAGGGTCGGGCGACGCAAGGATCTTGTAATCTGGTGCGAAGGGAACCCATGGGCGTTATAGCGCCGGTTCCTGCCAAATTAGCTCTAAGGAGCCCAGACAATGCTACGCCGACCTGGGCTCGCAAATATCATGGCAGGTTTGCATGTATTGTGTTGATTGGACCCTCAGCCTCTGAGTTCTCCACCGAACTGAGATTTCAGCAGTAATGCTAATCCCGGGAGCATCTATTGAGTAATGGTGGCGCAGGTACAAGTCGAATGTAATCACTCCCGAGGTCCGCGTAAGTTGCAAACCCAAATTGCTAAATTATATTTTAAATGGAGTCAGATAAACGAGTAAAACTATAGTAACCACTAAGCGTACAATACGGCCCCGTTTGAGAACGGAGAATATTAAGAATTGTACTGATCCGTTTCTGGCCAGCTATAAGCGGGATATGGGGCAGGTCAATCCATATCCGACCCATGGCAACGGACCCAGTATATTCTTAAACATAATTGTGCTCTGTTCTTGTACGGAGGATAATAATTAACCCAACTAATGTTCTCCCAGCAACGCCAGAAGGACAAGCACGCAAAACCCCCTTCGGCCCCCGCTAAATTCCGTCATTGGGTTAGCTGTGGGGTTTTACACCGGATACCTTCATTCCTATTATAGTCACATAGCTGCACTGAACACTATTTTCATATGTAAGGATTGTAGCACAAAAGTGATATAAGGCTGGGCAATGTCTATAAAAAATGATACTGTCTCTTTCAACATTGTGTTACAATATACATACACTGAGCACAAACTCTTCTTCCCTCTTCCAGATCCTCCTAAAGGAGTCGCAGTATCAGTGAGCCCCTATGGTGAAATAGAGGAGGGCAGTTCAGTGACTCTGACCTGCAGCAGCGATGCCAACCCACCAGTGCAGAGATACACCTGGTTTATAGAGAATGGAACTGGAGTCTGGCAGGCAGGTTCAGGACAGAGTCTGACCATTTCTAAATTCAGTTTCTGGAACTGTGGACAGTACTACTGTGAGGCAAAGAACACCCACGGAGCCCAGAACTCCCCTGCTCTCCTGCTCACAGCGCAAGGTAAGGCCACAATTCTGTTTCAATGTTTCTGTTGATCTCCAGCAGTTACCTTGTAGGTTGTGAATTTCACGACAATGTGTTTGAATGGCAGGATTAATCCCATAAACTCTGATATTAGAAATCAGTAAGATAAAAGGACAAAGGACGAAAAGGAAAATGATCAGATATCAGATTAACTTTAAAAATGCAGTTAAATGTAAAAGTATTGTGACTGTGTGTTTATGTGCGTGTGTATGTGTGTGTGTGTGTGTATGTGTGTGTTTATGTGCGTGTGTATGTGTGTGTGTGTGTGTGTGTCTGTGTACGTGTATGTGTGTGTGTGTATGTGTATGTGTGTGTGTGTGTGTGTATATGTGTGTGCGTGTGTGTGTGGGTGTGTGTGGGTGTGTATGTATGTGTGTGTGTGTATGTGTGTGTGTTACAGGTGTTCTTGGCCAGGGCGGATGGGGAGTGACTTACACCCCTGAGAGAATCTGTGCCTTAAAGGGGTCTTCAGTAGACATGCGCTGTGCTTACTTTCATCCCACATACCAAACTTACAGAGTGGAGAAAGCATTCTGGTATATTCTCAAGAACCATCCACAAGACCTGTCCCTGGACCCAGAGTATTCTGGTCGTGTGGAGTACCGTGGGAATCAGATCAGAGACTGCACTTTTAGAATAAAACAACTGAGAGAAAGTGATTCACAAACATATCGCTTCAGGTTCCTGACAAACCATGAAGGAGAATATACTGGCCTACCTGGTGTCTCATTGACAGTTACAGGTCACCATTTAATGCGATGACCTCAGAGGATTCTTCTTCCATATCTATGAATGGAAGACTGGGGAAGGGAGGGATGTTTTTACAGTTTTAATTTGTTTGCAGCTCTACAGGTGAGGGTGAATCCTGGCTCAGTGACAGAGGGACAGAGTGTAACACTGACCTGTAGCACCTGCAATCTGACTGGCAGCCCAGCCTTCACCTGGTACAGGGACGGGTCTCCTCTGTCCTTCACCACCCAGACACACCAGCTCACAGCCAGCAGTGAAGATGGAGGCACATACTCCTGTGCTGTGAAAGGATCTGAGCTTCTCCCCTCCTCTGCAGTGGCTCTTACTGTAAACTGTGAGTACAAGAGGCCAGACTCATGTGTTTCACACTATTGGTGATGTTATCTTCACTGTAGAAATGTTTGACACATCACACAGGTTTCAAAGCATTCAGCCTAAATGTACTGTTAAATTCTACAGATTATCATATGCCGCATGCTAATGTACAGATTCCACTTAAACTGCAACATGTGTTTAGTGATTTTATTTATTTGCTGAAACATGAATACCGGAAATCAAAGCATAATTTCATGATTTGAAAGCGCTATATATGTGCCAGAGTCCAGTTTAGATTTCACATTAAACTACGAACACTTCTTCCCTCTTCCAGACCCTCCTAAAGGAGTCTCAGTATCAGTAAGCCCCTCTGCAGTAATTAAGGAGGGCAGTTCAGTGACTCTGACCTGCATTAACCAGGCCAACCCACCAGTGCAGAGCTACTCCTGGTTTAAGAGCACTGGATCTTTTAGCTTTGCGAAACTAAAAACAAAATTGAGTCAGAAATACACCATTGAAAAAATCTAATCCTCGGATGATGGAGAGTACTACTGTGAGGCAAGGAATTTGATTGGCCAAGGCAGATCTCCTGATATACATCTCAATGTGCTGTGTGAGTAATTCTGCACTGTCATTTACAACGGTTTGGATGGGTAGTGTCTTCCATGGAAATACATACTAGTCTGTTTTACTAGCCCAGATACCTTCATTCCTATTATAGTCACATAGCTACACTGAACACTATTTTCATATGTCAGGATTGTAGCACAAAAGTGATATAAGGCTGGGCAATGTCTATAAAAAATGATACTGTCTCTTTAAACATTGTGTTACAATATACGTACACTGAGCACCAACTCTTCTTCCCTCTTCCAGATCCTCCTAAAGGAGTCTCAGTATCAGTGAGCCCCTCTAGTGAAATAGTGGAGGGCAGTTCAGTGACTCTGACCTGCAGCAGCGATGCCAACCCACCAGTGCAGAGATACACCTGGTTTATGGAGAATGGAGCTGGAGTCTGGCAGGCAGGTTCAGGACAGAGTCTGACCATTTCTAAATTCAGTTTCTGGAACTGTGGACGGTACTACTGTGAGGCAAAGAACACCCACGGAGCCCAGAACTCCCCTGCTCTCCTGCTCACAGCGCAAGGTAAGGCCACAATTCTGTTTCAATGTTTCTGTTGATCTCCAGCAGTTACCTTGTAGGTTGTGAATTTCCCGACAATGTGTTTGAATGGCAGGATTAATCCCATAAACTCTGATATTAGAAATCAGTAAGATAAAAGGACAAAGGACGAAAAGGAAAATGATCAGATATCAGATTAACTTTAAAAATGCAGTTAAATGTAAAAGTATTGTGACTATGTGCCATGAGGGCTGTGATTCCTACATGTTTGTGTGTGTGTTTATGTGCGTGTGTATGTGTGTGTGTGTGTGTGTGTGTGTGTGTGTTTATGTGCGTGTGTACGTGTGTGTTTATGTGTGTGTGTGTGTGTGTGTGTGTGTGTGTATGTGTGTGTTTATGTGCGTGTGTATGTGTGTGTGTGTGTGTGTATGTGTATGTGTATGTGTATGTGTGTGTGTGTATGTGTATGTGTATGTGTGTGTGTGTGTGTATATGTGTGTGCGTGTGTGTGTGTGTGTTTGTTTGTGTGCATGTGTACGTGTGTGTGTATGTGTGTGCGTGTGTGTGTGTGTGTGTTTATGTGTGTGGGTGTGTGTGGGTGTGTATGTATGTGTGTGTGTGTGTGTGTATGTGTGTGTGTTACAGGTGTTCTTGGCCAGGGCGGATGGGGAGTGACTTACACCCCTGAGAGAATCTATGCCTTAAAGGGGTCTTCAGTAGACATGCGCTGTGCTTACTTTCATCCCACATACCAAACTTACAGAGCGGAGAAAGCATTCTGGTATATTCTCAAGAACCATCCACAGGACCTGTCCCTGGACCCAGAGTATTCTGGTCGTGTGGAGTACCGTGGGAATCAGATCAGAGACTGCACTTTTAGAATAAAACAACTGAGAGAAAGTGATTCACAAACATATCGCTTCAGGTTCCTGACAAACCATGATGGAGAATATACTGGCCTACCTGGTGTCTCATTGACAGTTACAGGTCACCATTTAATGCGATGACCTCAGAGGATTCTTCTTCCATATCTATGAATGGAAGACTGGGGAAGGGAGGGATGTTTTTACAGTTTTAATTTGTTTGCAGCTCTACAGGTGAGGGTGAATCCTGGCTCAGTGACATCACACAGGTTTCAAAGCATTCAGCCTAAATGTACTGTTAAATTCTACAGATTATCATATGCCGCATGCTAATGTACAGATTCCACTTAAACTGTCCTGTCCAGTCCAGTTTAGATTTCACATGAAACTACGAACACTTCTTCCCTCTTCCAGATCGTCCTAAAAGAGTCTCAGTATCAGTGAGCCCCTCTGGTGAAATAGAGGAGGGCAGTTCAGTGACTCTGACCTGCAGCAGCGATGCCAACCCACCAGTGCAGAGATACACCTGGTTTAAGGAGAATGGAACTGGAGTCTGGCAGGCAGGTTCAGGACAGAGTCTGACCATTTCTAAATTCAGCTCCTGGAGCAGTGGACAGTACTACTGTGAGGCAAAGAACACCCACGGAGCCCAGAACTCCACTGCTCTCCTGCTCACAGCGCAAGGTAAGGCCAGAATTCTGTTTCAATGTTTCTATTGATCTCCAGCAGTTACCTTGTAGGTTGTGAATTTCCAGACTGTGTGATTGCATGGCAGGATTAATCCCATAAACTCTGATATTAGAAATCAGTAAGATAAAAGGACAAGAACGAGAAGGAAAATGATCAGATTAACTTCAAAAATGCAGGTAAATGTAAAAGTATTGTGACTATGTACCATGAGGGCTGTGATTCCTACACAGAGCACACAACATGGATGTAAATGTCAAATTAAAGTCTGCTTTTAGCACAGTGGTTAAGGTACATGACTGAGACCCGCAAGTAAGTAGTTTGATCCCCGGCGTAACCACAATAAGATCCGCACAGCCGTTGGGCCCTTGAGCAGGGCCCTTAACCCTGCATTGCTCCAGGGAAGGATCGAGACTGCTTTGTCTAATCAACTGTACGTCGCTCTGGATAAGAGCATCACCCAAATGGCATTAATGTAATGTAATGTAATGCATTTTCACCCTTGTGTTGTCTTAACATTCTGTATACTCTTGTCCTAAGGCTAAAAAACTGACCCCTAAAATAAAGCAGCTTAATTGAATTTTGAGCTCCAAATCTATTTTGCATGTCACTAATCACAAACTTTCATCAAATTTCAAGTTGAAAAAGGGGTTTTCTCTGCTGTTAAACATCTGCGGTTTATACATGCTTATACATGGAGTTAAAATAACACTTTTTATGAACAAACGTTATGTCTAGAACAGACCTTCTGCCTGGCACAGAACACACACGGAGCTGCCAATGCAGTCAATATTAAAGGTGAGTAAGCGATGTACAGTAATGTTGTCTGTTATTTTTAACAAGGGTGATTGTATCTGTTTGGGTGTCTGCTATAAACGACCTGCATATCTGATCTTAGTATGGTAGTCATAGCAGAGGTGGGAAATCTAGGTTCCAAAAGTAAACGTCCTTACAGTATTTTGTTGCAAAAACCCCCCAAACCTTGGATTTCCTCATCTCAGCTGTCCTTCTGAGATACATTAGGAATGTGGATGAAGGTCCGTTTTGTCTGAGACCGAGTCCCTGGAAGATTATAGGCCACTTTCTACTGCTGGACCAGCCAAGTAAACTCAGCTGCTGTATGGGACATTAAGGCATGCATTAATAACTTTACTTTAAAACCTATAGTTTTTACCCGATGTATCAGGGACACATCCAAACTGATGCCAGTGGTCTCTGGTTACTTGGTGGCCCCTCACCAATGTGAACACATCTCAGTAACACTGCACATTTGTTTGTATTTCATGAATGTATTTCATACAAACTGCAGGCTGTTTGCCTCTTTTTGGTTCACACATCCGTGTCCTCCCAAGAGACCAACAGTACATCTCCACCATTTTGATTATAGTTGATATTTTTGGGGGAATTTGAGTATGCATGCCCATATCTGGTTCTCGTGCTGGTCGACAGCCCTAACTTAGATTTAATAATATTATCATTATGCCTAGCATCGTACTTCTAGCCTTGTTGTTTACACTTTTGAATTGTAGTCTCTGCTGTATTCCGACACATACATGTAAATGCTATGTCTGTTTACTTCCAGCAGGGGATTGGACAGAACTTGTGTGTGCAGTTGTTGGAAGCATAGTGACTCTTGTACTCATAGCTGTTATTATGTGGACGAGGTAAGTGTTCACAATGTGGAAAACATCTGGAAATCAATCATCACTCAGAACACGTGTAATTCAAAGTTTGCATTAAACCGAGAGATTTGGAGTGATTTTACAGATTCACTGTTAGGTAGGAATGTTACAGCGAGACGCCATCTTGAAAATCAGTCACTTCTCTCCCCCACCCTTTATAGTCCACAATCTGTTAAAATTATAATTATAATTGCATTCCTGGTACACAGGTTCTTCAAGTGATTCTGTGGTGTATGACTCAGTTCTGGGGGATCAGCAAGGGGTTGTGTGGCCACTCAGATGTAGGGGCCATGGTTAGTTGGCCAGGTAAAAAGGTGAATGGTTTCAGATCTTTAGGCAAACTGTAATATTAGACAAAGGGAACCTTAATAAAAACAAAACATAAACTGCTACACACACACACACACACTCCTATAACACCATTACGGCACACACTTACAGTATATAACCCTGCTACACACACTCCTATAACACGGTTACACACTTACAGTATAACCCTGCTACACACACTCCTATAACACCCTTACACACAGTATAACAACGCTACACACACAAACTCATAGCTCATGTACATGCACATGAGTTCTCTGTCATTGTATGGGAAGATGTTCTGTGTAAGCGCATCTGCCAGATTTATGCAATGTGCTGACTATGATGTAGGCACTGTGTAGTTTAGGCTGTGGCATGGTTCACATGTAATAAGTCTTGTGTTCCTCCCTCTGTTGCTCACATTGAGACCATTTTTGCAGTTTCTGTCTGGAATTAACATGATGCATCATTTTATGTGTTCTCTTTGCATATGCAAATATCCTTTTATTATATGTACTGATATATTTTAGTTTATTTTAACATCTTTTAACACACTGTTTTGTCTTCATTTTATATTGCTTTGTTTTATTGACTCAGTTGTTACATGTTCTGATTTTACCAATTTAAGATTATCTTTTTGTTTTAAATATGTTGCTTGATTGTGCATAGTGATTATGTATTAGTATTATGGTTTGTTTAAGCATTGTAAAGAACTGTAAACCTCTGGTCTCTATGAATAAAGTTTATTATTATTTGCGAACATTATAAAGCCTTCATGTTTTGCCTGCAAAAAAAAAAAAAAAAAAAAAAAAACCCTAACACTAGGACGCTATGCTTAGAGGCGGGTGCTTGCCAGCTTGGAGGGCAGTAATTGGTGAATACTTTCTAATGGGAATGAAAGTATCAAAAAGCACAGCCGCCATATAAATCCACACAATCCGTATGAAGAAGATGTGCATTTAAACGAGCCGTTTGGAATTCCACGTAGCGACATCACAACGATACGCTTGCTTGCTTCAGCACGGGCCACCTTGTAACTGGAACAAATCAAATAGCAGACTTCAGTTCGTTGGTGCTAACCAGCCAATCAGAACAGTGGTTCGTTAAGGTCAATGAGCCTAAAGGCCCGGACACACCAAACCGACGGTCGGCCGCGGAGCGCCGACAAAGATCGCCTCGCGTCGATACGCGTCGTTAACGACGTCTCCGGGGGCTCAACATGTTGAATCGGCATCGGAGCCCTCCAAAACACACGGTGTGCGGGACACACCGGAAAGACTCGGCCAGTGCATTTGTGGAAATATCTAATCCTGTACACTGAGCAACTTCATGCATAAAAGCATGCATGGTCAAGAGGTTCCTTTCTCACCACCTGCTCCACTCAGCTCCTTGTCCAAGCAATGGTCCTGTCCCGCCTGGACTATTAAAATTCTCTGCTGGCTGGCCTTCCAGCATCTGCCATCAGACCCTTACAACTGATCCAGAATGCAGCAGCCCGTCTGGTATTCAATGTTCCCAGACATTCACATGTCACCCCCCTGCTCAGCAGACTCTACTGGCTGCCTGTTATGGCTCGCATCAAATTTAAAACTTTGGTGCTTGTGTACCAGGCAGTTACGGGATCAGCCCCTGAATATATTCAATCACTTATCAAGACCTATACACCAGCAAGACCCCTCCGTTCTGCCACTTCGTGCCATCTGGCGCCTCCCCCTCACCACACCTGCACTTCTCGCTCACGACTGCTGTCTGTCCTGGCCCCACGGTGGTGGAATGACCTCCCGGTGGATGTCAGAACTGCAGAGTCTCCGACCTCTTTCAAGCGCAGACTGAAGACTCATTTCTTCAGGCTACATCTTTCCCTCCCTCCATGATTAGCCTTATATGTGCCATAGACTATAATGTCCACTAATACAGTTGTATAGATATTGTTGATTTTTGTATTAGCTATTGTATTGTTGTACTCGGGGTATTCTAGCTGCCAACTGTGGTATGCTAGTTTGGAAGTTGATGTATTTTTCAAGGTTTCCGATTATATCTGTATGGTTACACTAGGACTTGGAACTGTACTGTCCTCTCAGGTCCTCTTCGCACTTGTACTTGTGTTTGATTTGCACTTCATTGTACGTCGCTCTGGATGAGAGCGTCTGCTAAATGCCTTGTAATGTAATGTAAATGTAATGAGGTTCAGTTGTTGTTCATACCAAACCTCAGAATGGGGAAGAAATGTGATCTCAGTGACTCTGACCGTGGAATGATTGTTGGTGCCTGCCGAGGTGGTTAGAGTATCTCAGAAACTGCTGATCTCCTGGGATTTTAACGCGCAACAGTCATGAGAGTTTACAGAATGTGAATACCTAATAAAGTGCTCACTGAGTGTTCATTGTATTACATGTATTTTGGAAAATGCAACACTATGAATAAAGCTTATAATTCCTTTTCTTAATTGTAGGGCCTTCATGTTTTGAACTGCATCACACCTTTAATTCATTCAGAGAGAAGTTAACTTCCTCTGTGGTCTGTGGTCAGGCGCTTCACGTCTGACAGGAAGGGTGACATGGCTCAGGCAGTAAGAGCAGTTGTCTGGCAGTCGGAGGGTTGCCGGTTTGATCCCCACCCGGAATGTGTCGAAGTGTCCCTGAGCAAGACACCTGACCCCAAAATGCTCCTGATGAGCTGGTCGGTGCCTTGCATGGCAGCCAATCGCCATTGGTGTGTGAGTGTGTGTATGAATGGGTAAATGAGAAGCATCAATTGTACAGTGTTTTGGATAAAGGCGCCATATAAATGCCAACCATTTACCATTTATCATGAAGCCATTCCACCCACAGCCACACGGAGCCCAGCAGGGTCCCTCACTGCACCCCACTCACTGGGCACAAGAGTACTATCACCTAATATAAAACATGCACCCTGCTCTCACTCAGACACAGAGCCCAGCAGAGCCCCTCACTGGGCACAAGAGCACTATCACCTAATATAAAACATGCACCCTGCTCTCACTCAGACACAGAGCCCAGCAGAGCCCCTCACTGGGTACAAGAGTACGGTGGCCCAGAAGGACATTCGTCACTCTCAGAACTGCTTACACAATGTGATCAGCAGCTCTTATTAACATCCATCCATCCTTCCATCATCATCATAACCTGCTTATCCTGAACAGGGTCACGGTGGGGCTGGAGCCTATCCCAGCATACATTGGGCGAAAGGCAGGAATACACCCTGGACAGGTCGCCACCCTGGACTCATACCCACAGGCAATTTAGACTCTCCAATCAGCCTAGCCTGCATGTCTTTGGACTGTGGGAGGGAACTGGAGTACAAAATGAAATATATGACATAGATGTACGTGTTTTTGTGTGTACAGAATACACTCAGTGACCACTTTCTTAGGTGTACCTTTCTAGAATTGATTTTGGATTTTCTGGTTTGTGGTCTCTGCCTGGTTTTTGGACTGTTTTGAATTTTTGTATATGTGCCATTGCTTGTTTGGACATTCTCCTGGTTTTTTAAACTCTGCCTAGTGTTTTTGATTACTCTTCTGATTACCCCGTATGTACCCATCCTCCTCCATTACAACAAGTGCCTGTCCCTGGATTACGTTTTGGATCTGCCCCTTGGTTATTAAACGCCTGCCATTTTTCACATTATCCCCGAGTCTGCTCATGATTATTCTGTCCCGAGTGCCGATAGACTACTGGCTAAGGTGCTTGTAGTCTAGTGGCTAAGGTGCCTGTAGGCTACTGGTTAAAGTGCTTGTAGCCTAGTGGATAAGGTGCCTATAAACTACTGGCTAAGGTGCTTGTAGTCTAGTGGCTAAGGTCCCTATAAAATACTGGCTAAGGTGCTTCTAGTCTAGTGGCTAAGGTCCCTATAAACTACTGGCTAAGGTGCTTCTAGTCTTGTGGCTAAGGTGATGCCTTGATGGCTGATGACTAGGACCTGGAAGGTTGGTGGTTCAAGCCCTGGTGTAGCCACAGTAAGATGGAAAATATGTCCAGTAAATAACTCCAATGAGAAAATGAACAGGAACATTTTCCGCTGAACATTCCCATGCTTTCCCTGCCTGTTCTTCACCCTGCAGGGGAATAACAGCCCCATGGAGTGTGTCACTGCAGGGATGCCAGTGAGCCACACTGAACCACAGGGTATAGACAGAGGCAACAGGGAAGGTCCCCTCTATTCTGACCGCAATGCGGAGAGTCTAGATCAGCTAATGAATAAACCACGTTACAAAGACAGTAGTACCACTCTACCTTCCGCTCTTTACTGGTCCGGCTGACCAAGAATCTCCACAGTAGGGCCAATACATTCACCTTCGTTATCTGACTCCATTTAAGATATAATTTAGAAATTTGGGTTTGAAACATACGCAAACCTCGGGAGTGATTACACTCGACTCTTACCTGCGCCACCATTACTCAATATATGCTCCCGGGATTAGCATTATTGCTGAATTTCAGTTCGGCGGAGAAACTCAGAGGCTGAGGGTCTAGCCAACACAATACATGCACTATATTGACATGATAGTTGCGAGCCCAGGTCGGTGTGCATTTCGAGGGCTCCTTAGAGCTAACTTGACAGGAACCGCCGTAGAAATGCCCATGGGTTCCCTTCGCATCAAATTACAAGAGCCATGCACCACCAATCCTTTGGGCCGAACTTGGCTGCCTTTCCCAGCTTGGAAACACCACTAAAGTAACAAGCCACTGATCAGTTGGTCTTTGGTCAATATTGTCCCCCTAAGTATTCAGTCGTAATTTAGGCTGAAAAAGGTACAAGATGAATTAGAGTCATGGAGATCACGCAAGTTACAAACAAAATAATTTATTCGCAGACAGGTAGGTTATTAGCTTTAGAATACTTCCTTGCTTTTATGCCAAATCACATGTTTGAACCAGGCGGCAGTGCCATGAATCAACCTGGAGGGGTGGTCAAATCTTGAATTTAGACCCCCCCACCCTTGGGGGCTGTTAAGTAGGGAAATTGAGATGATTCCCAGAGCGGACATGTAGGTTTTCCCTTGAGTTTATTAAACTCCATTTGGTATGAAATGTATCTCATCTGATTCCTTGATTTTACTGGATCACATCCATACCAAACAGATTACCCTTATGTTTTATTATGTTGCAGTTATCATGAAACTTCCCTCCTGATTATTATAATTTTGTTTGATTTGCACTCCATTGTACGTCGCTCTGGATGAGAGCGTCTGCTAAATGCCTTGTAATGTAAAGTAAATGTAATGAGGTTCAGTTGTTGTTCATACCAAACCTCAGAATGGGGAAGAAATGTGATCTCAGTGACTCTGACAGTGGAATGATTGTTGGTGCCTGCCGAGGTGGTTAGAGTATCTCAGAAACTGCTGATCTCCTGGGATTTTAACGCGCAACAGTCATGAGAGTTTACAGAATGTGAATTAATAATAAAGTGCTCACTGAGTGTTCATTGTATTACATGTATTTTGGAAAATGCAACACTATGAATAAAGCTTATAATTCCTTTTCTTAATTGTAGGGCCTTCATGTTTTGAACTGCATCACACCTTTAATTCATGCAGAGAGAAGTTAACTTCCTCTGTGGTCTGTGGTCAGGCGCTTCACGTCTGACAGGAAGGGTGACATGGCTCAGGCAGTAAGAGCAGTTGTCTGGCAGTCGGAGGGTTGCCGGTTTGATCCCCCACCCGGAATGTGTCGAAGTGTCCCTGAGCAAGACACCTGACCCCTAAATGCTCCTGATGAGCTGGTCGGTGCCTTGCATGGCAGCCAATCGCCATTGGTGTGTGAGTGTGTGTATGAATGGGTAAATGAGAAGCATCAATTGTACAGTGTTTTGGATAAAGGCGCCATATAAATGCCAACCATTTACCATTTATCATGAAGCCATTCCACCTATAGCCACACAGAGCCCAGCAGGGTCCCTCACTGCACTCCACTCACTGGGCACAAGAGTACTATCACCTAATATAAAACATGCACCCTGCTCTCACTCAGACAGAGAGCCCAGCAGAGCCCCTCACTGGGCACAAGAGTACGGTGGCCCAGAAGGACATTCGTCGCTCTCAGAACTGTTTACACAATGTGCTCAGCAGCTCTGATTAACATCCATCCATCCTTCCATCATCATCATAACCTGCTTATCCTGAACAGGGTCATGGTGGGGCTGGAGCCTATCCCAGCATACATTGGGCGAAAGGCAGGAATACACCCTGGACAGGTCGCCACCCTGGACTCATACCCACAGGCAATTTAGACTGTCCAATCAGCCTAGCCTGCATGTCTTTGGACTGTGGGAGGGAACTGGAGTACAAAATGAAATATATGACATAGATGTACGTGTTTTTGTGTGTACAGAATACACTCAGTGACCACTTTCTTAGGTGCACCTTTCTAGAATTGATTTTGGATTTTCTGGTTTGTGGTCTCTGCCTGGTTTTTGGACTGTTTTGAATTTTTGTATATGTGCCTTTGCTTGTTTGGACATTCTCCTGGTTTTTTAAACTCTGCCTTGTGTTTTTGATTACTCTTCTGATTACCCCGTATGTACCCATCCTCCTCCATTACAACAAGTGCCTGTCCCTGGATTACGTTTTGGATCTGCCCCTTGGTTATTAAACGCCTGCCATTTTTCACATTATCCCCGAGTCTGCTCATGATTATTCTGTCCCGAGTGCCGATAGGCTACTGGCTAAGGTGCTTGTAGTCTAGTGGCTAAGGTGTCTGTAGACTACTGGCTAAAGTGCTTGTAGTCTAGTGGATAAGGTGCCTATAAACTACTGGCTAAGGTGCTTGTAGTCTAGTGGCTAAGGTGCCTATAAACTGCTGGCTAAGGTGCTCGTAGTCTAGTGGCTAAGGTGCCTATAAACTACTGGCTAAGGTGCTTCTAGTCTAGTGGCTAAGGTGATGCCTTGATGGCTGATGACTAGGACCTGGAAGGTTGGTGGTTCAAGCCCTGGTGTAGCCACAGTAAGATGGAAAATATGTCCAGTAAATAACTGCTATGTGAAAATGAACAGGAACTTTCTGCTGAACATTCCCATCCTTTCCCTGCCTGTTCTTCACCCTGCAGGGGAATAACACCCCCGTGGATGACAACACTGCAGGGATGCCAGTGAGCCACACTGAACCCCAGGGTACAGACAGAGGCAACGGGGAAGGTCCCCTCTACTCTGACCGCAATGCGGAGAGTCTAGATCAGCGAATGAATAAACCACGTTACAAAGACAGTAGTTCAACTCTGCCTTCCGCTCTTTACTGGTCCGGCTGACCAAGAATTTCCACAGTAGGGCCAATACATTCACCTTCGTTATCTGACTCCATTTAAGATATAATTTAGAAATTTGGGTTTGAAACATACGCGAACCTCGGGAGTGATTACATTGGACTCTTGCCTGCGCCACCATTACTCAATATATGCTCCCGGGATTAGTATTATTGCTGAATCTCAGTTCGGCAGAGAAACTCAGAGGCTGAGGGTCTAGCCAACACAATACATGCACTGTATTGACATGATAGTTGCGAGCCCAGGTCGGCGTGCATTTAGAGGGCTCCTTAGAGCTAACTTGACGGGAACCGGCGAAGAAATGCCCTTGGGTTCACTTCGCATTAAATTACAAGAGCCATGCACCACCAATCCTTTGGGCCGAACTTGGCTGCCTTTCCCAGCTTGGAAACACCACTAAAGTAACAAGCCACTGATCAGTTGGTCTTTGGTCAATATTGTCCCCCTAAGTATTCAGTCGTAATTTAGGCTGAAAAAGGTACGAGATGAATTACAGTCATGGAGATCACGCAAGTTACAAACAAAATAATTTATTCGCAGACAGGTAGGTTATTACAATACTTCCTTGCTTTTATGCCAAATCACATGTTTGAACCAGGCGGCAGTGCCATAAATCAACCTGGAGGGGTGGTCAAATCTTGAATTTAGACCCCCCACCCTTGGGGGCTGTTAAGTAGGGAAATTGAGATGATTCCCAGAGCGGACATGCAGGTTTTCCCTTGAGTTTATTAAATTCCATTTGGTATGAAATGTATCTCATCTGATTCCTTGATTTTAACGGATCACATCCATACCAAACAGATTACCCATGTGTTTTATTATGTTGCAGTTATCATGAAACTTCCCTCCTGATTATTATAATTTTGTTTCATTTGCACTCCATTGTACGTCGCTCTGGATGAGAGCGTCTGCTAAATGCCTTGTAATGTAAAGTAAATGTAATGAGGTTCAGTTGTTGTTCATACCAAACCTCAGAATGGGGAAGAAATGTGATCTCAGTGACTCTGACCGTGGAATGATTGTTGGTGCCTGCCGAGGTGGTTCGAGTATCTCAGAAACTGCTGATCTTCTGGGATTTTAACGCGCAACAGTCATGAGAGTTTACAGAATGTGAATTAATAATAAAGTGCTCACTGAGTGTTCATTGTATTACATCTATTTTGGAAAATGCAACACTATGAATAAAGCTTATAATTCCTTTTCTTAATTGTAGGGCCTTCATGTTTTGAACTGCATCACACCTTTAATTCATGCAGAGAGAAGTTAACTTCCTCTGTGGTCTGTGGTCAGGCGCTTCACGTCTGACATGAAGGGTGACATGGCTCAGGCAGTAAGAGCAGTTGTCTGGCAGTCGGAGGGTTGCCGGTTTGATCCCCCACCCGGAATGTGTCGAAGTGTCCCTGAGCAAGACACCTGACCCCTAAATGCTCCTGATGAGCTGGTCGGTGCCTTGCATGGCAGCCAATCGCCATTGGTGTGTGAGTGTGTGTATGAATGGGTAAATGAGAAGCATCAAGTGTTCAGTGTTTTGGATAAAGGCGCCATATAAATGCCAACCATTTACCATTTATCATGAAGCCATTCCACCCACAGCCACACAGAGCCCAGCAGGTTCCCTCACTGCACCCCACTCACTGGGCACAAGAGTACTATCACCTAATATAAAACATGCACCCTGCTCTCACTCAGACAGAGAGCCCAGCAGAGCCCCTCACTGGGCACAAGAGTACGGTGGCCCAGAAGGACATTCGTCGCTCTCAGAACTGTTTACAGAATGTGATCAGCAGCTCTTATTAACATCCATCCATCCTTCCATCATCATCATAACCTGCTTATCCTGAACAGGGTCACGGTGGGGCTGGAGCCTATCCCAGCATACATTGGGCGAAAGGCAAGAATACACCCTGGACAGGTCGCCACCCTGGACTCATACCCACAGGCAATTTAGACTGTCCAATCAGCCTAGCCTGCATGTCTTTGGACTGTGGGAGGGAACTGGAGTACAAAATGAAATATATGACATAGATGTACGTGTTTTTGTGTGAACAGAATACACTCAGTGACCACTTTCTTAGGTGCACCTTTCTAGAATTGATTTTGGATTTTCTGGTTTGTGGTCTCTGCCTGGTTTTTGGACTGTTTTGAATTTTTGTATATGTGCCTTTGCTTGTTTGGACCTTCTCCTGGTTTTTTAAACTCTGCCTTGTGTTTTTGATTACTCTTCTGATTACCCCGTATGTACCCATCCTCCTCCATTACAACAAGTGCCTGTCCCTGGATTACGTTTTGGATCTGCCCCTTGGTTATTAAACGCCTGCCATTTTTCACATTATCCCCGAGTCTGCTCATGATTATTCTGTCCCGAGTGCCGATAGGCTACTGGCTAAAGTGCTTGTAGTCTAGTGGCTAAGGTGCCTATAAACTGCTGGCTAAGGTGCTCGTAGTCTAGTGGCTAAGGTGCCTATAAAAAACTGGCTAAGGTGCTTCTAGTCTAGTGGCTAAGGTGATGCCTTGATGGCTGATGACTAGGACCTGGAAGGTTGGTGGTTCAAGCCCTGGTGTAGCCACAGTAAGATGGAAAATATGTCCAGTAAATAACTGCAATGTGAAAATGAACAGGAACTTTCTGCTGAACATTCCCATCCTTTCCCTGCCTGTTCTTCACCCTGCAGGGGTGAAGAACCAAGATTGCTTGGTTTCTTCTCCTTATCTCCAAAATCCAGGCCTTTGTTCTTGACCCTAGAAATGGGTCACCCATCTGGAATTTACAGCCAAACTCCCACCAGTGAGACCTTGGTCAGGGAGCTAAAACAAATGACTTCTACAGAGACAGCTTTTGCCCAATTTTCTCTCTGCTCCTGGATGGTTATGATATCAAAGGTAGACTGTTACAAAAACGAGACCATTACACCAGTCGCACTGAACCAATCAGAATAACACCAAACATTACAATATTCTGACCTGGGATTATCATGAAACATCTTTATGCCGTCTCCAGTATTCCTGTGCTCAAACCCTGCAAGGAATGTGAGAGGGCCCAGGAAGGCGCCTCCAGGAGCCCTTCTCTAGCTCTCCCCCACAGGCATGGGGGCCAAAAGGTGGGGGCTAACAATGTATGCTCCGAGAGGGGGAAGTCAGCAAGCTGACAAGCACATGAGACCAAATGTTCATGATTTCCGGCTTACAAGGGTGTTGCTGAAATAATAAAAATAACTTTTTCCACCACAAAAAAATAAAAAGGATGAAGGATAAATGACACCTCTGTACTGTTTGGATGGCTGTACTCTGTGTATTGTTAATAATAATAAAAAAATAAAAATCTATC